>NW_006201854.1:647642-660543 GCF_000334495.1 Tupaia belangeri chinensis | reverse complement strand
CCCATTTTCCAGATGCTGTGTGTTGGCTACTAATGACTCACTAGCTTACTTCTCCAGTCAGTAAGAATAACTCTGCCTGAAGCAACCCAAGAGATTACATCTCCCTCAAAGGTGGCTTTAAGACTAGAACTGACAGATACATATGTTGAGATAAAAACATCGACACTCTTACAACAGTTTCAAACTAGCTCTCCTTTGTGTCTCCCTAGGATCGGTGTGAAGTTAGACCCTAGCTGAAACAACACCAGTTTCAGTTGTACCCTTTCGATGTCCCTGACTTTTTCTTACAGATTTCTTTGAATTTATACATTAATCCCCACCTCAGTCTCAACTTCCAGGCAATCCAACCTAAGACACTACTGTCTCTCATTCTATTTCTCTTCTTTCATCTAGTCATTGTCTGTAGCCCTAAACCTTAGTTAGGATGCTCTTATTGGAATAAGGGGTTGTTAACCTAGGATTCATTGTTTTAAATGTACACATCATAACATTTTCCTCATGCAGACACAACATTTATTTGATCTGTTTGCATCTATTTATTTTAAAGAAAAAGACAGATGCGTATTGTTTTAATAACTTGCAATTGAAATTTTTCTTTATAATCTAGCATCATTAATACTAGATTTGCAAAGTTCTCATGACCACACATTCCAACCGACAGTACATCTTAGTAACTTGCAGCCAGCACCGCATTTACTACTGAGCATGGTATTCCCATTCCTACGTAAAAGACGAGGGGACTGAAAAAGCTTAGAGGTACGGAGCCTTGCAATTGAGTACGCAGCACCAGAAGTACAATTGAAGTCTCTGGATTCTGTCCCATGCAGTATCTACTACCCCAGACTAAGGGAGAGGAGAGGGCCCACGAATACCACCTGTTTGTTTGTTTTCTTTTGCTTCCTATTTGTTGATCCCAATGAGAATATATTTTGACTCCTATTGGGTAAGCAAATAAAATACATTGGATTTATCTGCCCCAGAGACATTATGGCAGGATAAATGCAAAAGTCTGTTTTCTATGAGTAGTTGTTACAATGCAAGTGACCCCAGGGGAAAAAAATTCCCAAGACAATCTTATAATTTCATAACTGTGCATGCATCCAACAGAAACTTCAAAGATACTCAAGAATTTCTGGCATTTACTCACTCTTAGGTACACACTTTTCTCTTTTGTTTGGAGTTGTTATTGTCATTTGTTAAGATTCTTACACACACACAGGAACCAGCAGTTAGCGTAATGGCTATGTCGCTGGATTCCCACGTAGTCGACCGCGGTTCGTGTCCCGGACCCGGTGGCTTAAAACTCACACCGGGCGTGTGTGCGTGCGTGCCCAAGATCCCGAGAGGAGAATGGAGGAGAAGGGATTGCGGCGTGACCATCCCCCCTGGGGGGTGATTTCTCGCTTTCTGTCTCTATGTCTCTCTCTGTCTGTCTGGCGAGCGCATGCGCCCTACAGTGAAAATCTCTCCCAAAAAAAAAAAAAGATTCTTAGAGGGGTTGCAAGAGTTTTCTTTGTCCTAAATTAAAACAGTCTCTCTCTCTCTCTTTCTCCTCTGTTTCTCTCTCTCTCTCTCTTTCTGTATATATATATATATATATATATATATATATATATATATACACACATAATATATATATATTTAACTAATACAGAGTCTCAAGAATCTAGATCCTAGAGCTGGCCCCATAGTACAGTGGTTAAGCATGGTGCTTTTTGGAAGCTAGATTGCACATGGCCAACAATGGATCAAATCCTGCCCTTGGCAGCTTGAAAAACAATCTAGACATGTGTGTGTGTGCCTCAAATCCTGATGGGATAAAGAAACAGAGGAAAAGAGTTGTGGTGTGACCATATTCTGTGGCAAGGTGCTTTCTCTCTCTCTGGAGTGAGTGTGTACTCTGACCACAATGAAAACAGTAATACTAATAAGGAATCTAGATCTTACCCAACTTTGTTCTGGATTCCCTGTCAGTACGAAGTGTCCTTTGCATGTCCAGCAGAACGGGTGGATCTATGGCAACAGCAGGGTGTGTGTAAGGCGTGTTTACTCTCATCTTACAAGTCTTCTCTGCACACAGCACCAGCTTCACAGCCCTCTATAAATGCATATTCACTAAATACTTAAATTTTGCATTATTTTGAGACCAATTCATATGTCAAACATAGTGGAAGACATCATATCGAGAATTAAATGATTTCCCAATGATACACAATTGCAGAGATGGGAAATGATATTTAAAGATGAAGTTTGCCTGAAGGATAAGAAAATTCAGGCAGACCTGGTTTAATCGTACTATTAAACTAATTAGCTATATTAAACTGGCAAGTGACTTCACTTTTCTGGTTTCCAGTTTCCCTGAATGTAATAAAATAAGGAGTCAGGTCAGGTGAAAGAATACTATGGCTCCGTGAAATTTTTAGTGAACTTTTAATGGCTCCTTGAAATTGTAACATTTTCTGAATTGAACTAAAGTTCCTACACCATAGAAAAGTTTCCTTGGGCCTAAAAGGGACTCCTCTGGGGCTTGATTCCCATTGAAACATCTTCTAAAGGAAGTGTGCCTTCCCCTACAGAGAGAATTTGGTGACGAGCAGGTTGCCTGAAAAGATATTTCACTGCAATTAGTTTTCTTTACTCCCTGACAGAGGGTTTTAGAGCCCAGAGGCAACTTCCACCAGGATAAAAATACTCTGCACTGTCAGTAGAAGATATTCTTATATAACATGCACTGATTTCTTTCTCCCATTTTGCAAGTACTCACAGAAACTTTGGGGTTTGCTGACATCCTCAAGCAGGTCAACACGCATTAAAGCTGTACTCCCTCGTCTGATATAACCAGAACTTTGCTGATTTCAACTCTTCTCTGGGTAAGCTGCAGAGAATACCAGGTCAAGGGTAAAGATTATTTTCATTTTTATTTATGGATGTTCTTTCTTTTATAAGCAATACTGGGCAAATAACGAGAACATTTCATTAACACAGTACTGGGTTCTAAACTGGGGGTGATTTGGGCCCTCCCAGGGGACATTTGGCAAGGTCTGGAGATAAATTTATTTGACACAACTGAGGAAATGCAAGTGGCATTTAGCAGGTAGAATTGCGGCTTATGGCAAACATTCTATGATGGGCAGAAGGCCAGCCACGCCTCCTGAAGTAATAATCAAGTCTTAAGTTCAGGGCTGAGGAAAGCTGCATTAAAATTTAAAATAAAAATACATATATATATATATGTGTGTGTGTGTGTATTCTATAATATATGTATTCTAACGTTAAAGCTGATTTTATTTTTTGTTATTCTTTTCTTATTTTCCTTTCATAAGCAAATAGGAATTATATAGTTATAATGATGGCCTATGGAATTTAACATTCTCTTCTTTTTTATTAATATTGCATTATGGTACCAGCAGTTGGTGTAATGGCTATGTCACTGGACTCCCATGTGGTCGACCACGGTTCGAATCCTGGACTTGGTGGCTTAAACTCACACCGGACGAGTGTGCATGAGTGCCTAAGATCCCGAGAGGAGAGTGGGGGAGAAGGGATTGCAGCATGGCCATCCCCCCTGGCGGGTGATTTCTCATTTTCTGTCTCTCTCTGTCTTCCTGGTGAGCGCACGCGCCCTATATATAGTAAAAACCTCTAAAAAAAATTGTTTAACAAACATTTCCACATTTTTGTCACACTTATTAGCATTTCAATAGCTGCCTAAGAATCCGTTGAGCTGATCCACAATATTTTTGTTTACCTATTTTTGATCATTTGGATTCTTTCCAACCTATCCTCTTATTTGGAATGTTTTACTATGAACTTTCAGGGATGTAAATTACTATGTCATCCATAAGATTATTTTTCAGTCTTCAAATGTGGAAAGCTATTTTACAGTTAATAAAAGTATGGATTTCTTTCAAATCATTTAACTGAGGTCACTTAAAAGTATATGGTAATGACATCACTCAGATTTAAGTATTTAGTTCTTATGTCTCAGAAAAAATAGATGCAATGTGCAAGAACAGAGCTGAAAATTTTGGATTATTTACTTTCTCTAATTTCTAGAAATATGTTTATTTCCCAGATAAAAAGGAGAATAATTTAACTCTCTTCTTCTCAGCTCCCTAATTTTCCAAATGAACATATTTAATACTAAGTCTAGCGAAGATTCAGGACTCAGCACAATAATTCATGAGCCTGTTCAAATACCCTCACAATTTTGCTCAAAGTCCCCAAGAAAGAAAGAAATAAACAAAGAAGATAGGAAACGTAAACCACCCTGCTGCCCCATGGAAGTAATAAATAATGGGGTGGCCTATAAAAAAATCGCTTTTTCTCCCCGATTTTTCCTTTTTATCCCCTTCAAAAAATGTTCTTCTTGTTTGTTTATAATTTTTCTAACATTGTATAGTTTTGTTTTGTTTTTTTGTTTTCTGTTTTGTTTTTCCTTTTTTTGAAAGATTTTTGCACATGTGCCCACCAGAAAGACAGAGAGAGACAGAGAGACAGAAAGCGAGAAATCACTCCCCAGGGGGTATGACCATGCTGCAATACCTTCTCCTCCATTCTCCTCTCAGGGTCTTGGGCACGCATGCACATGCACCTGGTGTGAGTTTAAGCTGCTAGGCCAATCGAACAGTGGTTGACCACATGGGAGTGCAGCGACATAGCCATTACGCCAACTGCTGGTCCCGAACATTGTATAGTTCTAAATCTTCATTTCTCATTCTGACCTGTACCAGTTTAGCTATACTAGTCTGAAGGCCAGAACATAGTGAATGGTGTCTTTCCTCTTGCATTGTACTTATCTTGATTAAGGGAGGAGCCTAATAAGTAGTGATTTGGAAAAAAATTGAACAGAAAAAATTAGGGAGTGCTGGGGAGACACTGAAAAGGTAAACAGGGCCAATGGTGGCATAGTGGTTAAGGCAGCTGTGTCTCACATGGCTGACTGTGTGGTTCAAGTCTTGGACTCAGAGGTTGAAAAACGCTCCAGGCAAGGGGCCAGTAAGTGGCATGGTGGTTAAGGGCATTGGACTGCAATATGGCTGAGCATGTCTCGAATCCTGGACCTGGTGGCCTTGCTCTCTCTCTCTTTCTGTTTCTCTGTCCTTCTCTGGGGAGACAATAAATTAAATTTATTTTAAAAAAATGTAAAAGAAAGAAAGGGGAAAAAAAAAAAACAACTAAACAAACAAACAAAAAAACCACTTCAGGCACAGATACATGCATGCCCAAAATCCAGAAAGGAGGGAGAAGTGGAGGAAAAGTGATTATGGTCTGACCATATTCCATGGGGGTTACCTTTTCATTTTCTCTCTCAGTCTATGGTGAGCACACACGCCCTCTGGTAACATTAATAAAAGAAAGAAAGAAGAGAAAAGGTAAACGATCAATCACCAAGAAGATTGTGAAGGCTGACCCAGAAAAAGAGCAATTTAAGTTAGTGCTCCTACCCCTAGTAAGTACGAGTTGACAATACGAACAATGTATTAAACTTAGGCTTTCAAGTGGAGAGGAAATGCCTAGAAAACTGGATAGACATATAAACGCAACACATCTTTAAAGATTCACCACAAAGTCCTCCTTTTTAGAGCCATCGGTGGTTCTCCAGGTTGAAAGTGATCTCTGCTTCTCTTAACAAAGTCACTTAAGAGTGTTCCTTTTGCAGGACCAGCAGTTAGTGTAACGGCTATGTCGCCAGACTCCCATGTAGTCAACCGTGGTTCGCATCCCGGACCCAGTGGCTTAAACTCACATCGGGCGCGTGTGTGTGCATGCACAAGTTCCCAAGAGGAGAATGGAGGAGAAGAGATTGCAGAGTGGCCATCCCCCCTGTGATTGCTCGCTTTCTGTCTCTCTGTCTCTCTGGCGAGCGCACACGCCCTATAGCAAAAACCTCTAAAAAAAGAGTGTTCCTTTTGCAAGATGCTTCATTTACTGATTTTTAAAATTTGATTACAAATGATAATATCTTCAATGGTAGGAGATATGATTTATTCATTTTTTTCTGTCCAAATGGCAGTTTATACAATATATTAAAGATAGCAGCTGCCCATTAAATAGATTTAATGAAATGATCAATGAGTGAATATTTACAAAATAGCACAATTAAAGGATGGCTAGGAATGAGGACCTTTCCATTACACAGATTACATTTGCAGATGTATGATTTAGCTTAATGGTTACTGGGAGTAAAGCATTCTATATCCTGTAGCATTCAATGTCGCACACAAATTTGAAATCTGTGGATTTAAGAACTAAGAGAGCGGGCCAAGTGGTAGTGTTGTGGTAATGCAAGCGTACTTACATGGAGGGTGTTCTAGGTCCCGCATCCTGGGAACTTCCTGAACATACTGGCTGCATGAACCCACGCCCATGGTCTGGGCAGGCTGGGGTGGGAATAGGTTATTGCATGAAGACCTTGTTGAAGTGTCTCTCTCTTTCTCTTTTGCTCCCTCTCTCATGAAATAAATAAATAAGTAATCTTTAAGAAAAGCAAAGCCCATAACAAGAAAAAACAAAGCACACACACACATACCAATCAACTAGGATAGGCCCACCTGCTGTGGCACCCACTGCTAAGATGCTATATCCCACAGCCTAGGGCCATGTGGAAAGACCAGATTTAATCAGCAGTTCAGTCTCACTGAATATGAAGGAGTAGGCCTGCCATCCCAGCCACTCAGGGAGGCTGAAGCAGGTGAACTGCAAGTTCAACACTTGCCAGAGCAACTAAGCAAGAAACTGTCCTAGAAGAAAAAGAATAGGGAGAGGATGAGGAAGTGGAAAGGAAGCAAAAGAAGAACAAGAATAAAAAGAACAGGAAGAACATAAGGAAGAGGATGAGAAAAAATAGTAATAAGAAAAAAGAAAAGAGTAACTATTACTACTAAGAGGAAAATGAGTAAATGAAAGAGGCCCAAAAAACTGTGTCAAGGAAGAGAAGGAATGTGAAAGGATATAGGTGGCATTAATTATCTGTTTCTTCATACACACTACCCTAAAACTTTGAGCCTAAACCTATACATACTATTTTAGGATCAGGAGTCCAGATAAGCTTAACCAGGTCCTCTGACACAAGGCCTTCCCAGGGCTGCAATGAAAAATGCCAGTCCAAGTGCCTTTTGTTTCAAGACAACTGGAAATGAATCTCTCTTGAATCACAAACTTGGTGAGGGGAAGACCTCGGGTCGTCAGTAGCTAAGAGCTGGAAACATGGGTTCTTTATCACATCAGCCTCTTCAGAGATGGAGTTATCCAAAGGTGAGAGCAGAGAAAAGACTAGCAAAATGAGATCCATCTCTTTATAAATTAATCTTGAAAGTGACATCCTACAATTTGTATTGCTTCTATTCTATTTATCAGAAGTCGGTCAGTAAGTCTATCTTATAATCAAGGGGAAGAAATTACACAAGGGCATGAATACCAGAGGCGAGGATTGTTAGGGACCGGTTCAGGGGATGTGTATCACACGGGTCAACATAGCGAATGGAAAAGCTGACAAGACTGGCTTGAAAAATGAAGGAAACATATAGAAGAGTTGGTGGAGTGAAACAATGGAAAGAAAAGGGAAAGAAGAGATTGGAGTGAAAATGTAAAAAAATAATGAGAGGAAACATGAAAACAAATTCTTCATCCACTTACTTCCTAGTTCATGTCAAAGTATTTTCCTAGAATTGCCATAATAAAAGCCACAAATTTCTCAAGAGAATTGTTTTCAGGGTAAATCTCCCAGGGCTGGTCCCCTAGCACAGGGGTTAAATGTTATGCATTGGGAGTTGGATCACATCAGCCGGACTTAGGTATGAATCTTGCCCAAGGTTGAAAAACATGCTGAGCACATGTGCCCAAAGTGCTGACCAGATGGAGAAATGGAAGAATCAGAATAGAAGCATGACCACATCCCACTGGAGGATTCTTTTGTTCTTTTTCTCTCTGGTGAGTGCATGCACCTCTTGGTAATTAAAAATAAAAATGAATGAATAAACACATATGCAAGTAAATAAATAAATATCCCCAAAGGAGAACATAATGCCAAAGAAGATGCAAACTGCTGTTTATATTCTTTATTACAATGGACTGTCTCACTGGGCCTAGAACAACCTTTTAAAAAAGAAGTTTTGATCCTATAGCCTGGGAGAAACATGCTACAAAATTCTTGACCTTTTCTAATGTTCCTAGGGGCCAAAAGTGTTTAGAGAAGTGAAAAATTCAATTTCTCTGCTTGACTTGTCATTCAGACCTCAGAAAGAATAGAGATACATAGACCACTGCAAATATCCCCCTAGTTTTGCTCCAAGTCCCTCAGAGAACGGAAAAATTGGGAAACAGAAAATACTCTACTGCCCGATGCCAGACAGAAGAGAGAGTGTAATCAAAAGACAAGATAAGGTGTTTCCTCAAACAATGGCCTCCCTTTTTTCATTTTTAACACATAGGGTTTTGTTGCTTTAATATTGTATTGTTCTAAGTCACTCACACCTTCCTAAATTTAAAATTTTAAACAATTTTACATATTTACTCTTAAATAAAAAGAAAGAGGAGTATCTCAAACTCTCTCATATCAGAATTTCTTTTCTATTGCTATTAGATGCTTACCTACCAAGGGCAAAGCTAATTTTCTACCCACTCACAGTTTTAAGGAGAACACTAAAAACATAATCCGTGTTTATCATAAGACTGATGCTGGACTCCATTTCAAAAAGTTTTCTCTGTTCTTTCCAGTTTATGACAATGTTTTTAAAAATGACCAACCATTAACATCTTTTGTAAATGTCTCCCTCTTCCTGGATTATTTTGCCGTACAGCTTTCTCTGCCTGGATATTTATCATTCTTCATCTGAGGATTAGCTTAGTATTCAACTCTTTTATAAAACCTTTCTTGCTCATGTCCCACTTTAATCAGATTTTATCTAATTTCTAATATTAACTCGGGCATAGATCAATTATAACATATTATAGAGCATTCTAATTATATAATTAGAATAGGAGCTGTATCTTTTTTCTAGGAATGATTAGGACTTAGCTTATTGCCTTACCCATAGTATATGCTAATTACATATTTTCAGAAGAAAGGAGTGAAGGCAAACTAGCTTTATGTGTGGATTTTGACATGCTAAAGCATTTCCCATATTTCCTAGATTGCCTTTGCAAAGAAACTCCATTGACAGTTTCTGCCATATTGTCAAGGCACAAGTGTACTGTAATACCGTGTCATTGAACTATTAGGAGCAAGGAACTAGGTCTACCTTCTAGTTAAGAAGGGATTACACAAGGGTATAAATATCATTGATTTGAGAATGAATATCTGAGCCAATTAAATTATTTCCCCTGGGTGGGGCAGATGCCCTTTAAGAGAGCTCACCTGGTTTCCACTGAGTGTTTGAATTGACCAGTGCCATGGAGCTCAGGCTGAGGCAGCTATTGGCACACCATGTGTAAAGGGAGCAGGGAGGTACTTCCTTTGAAAAGGCAAGAGAGGGGGACCAGCAGGTGGCATGATGGTTAAGGTGCTGGACACTCCCACATGGCTGACCACAGCTCAAGTCCTCGAACTGGTAGCTTGCTTTCTCACTTTCCCTCTCTCTCTCTTTGTCTCTTTCTCTCTTATCAAATTAAAATAAGTGAATGAATAAATAAAATTAAATAAAATAAATCTTAAAAAAAAAAAAAGCAAGTGAGCAGGACTGAGAGCACTTCATGTGCTCTACGGAAAGCAAATTCTGATGATGGCAAGTTCTCAAGCTACCCATCTATAATATTTAGAATGTTGGGGCAGATGGATGGCATGTTGGTCAAGATGCTAGACTCCCACATGGCCAACCACTGTCCAAGTTTTAGACCCGGTGACTTGAGACTCAAGCCGGACTCATGTGTGTGTGCACCCAAAAAACCAAGAGGAGAATGGAAGAGAAGGAATTGCTGCATGGCCATCTGCCCTGGGTGGGGTGTAATTTCTCAGTTTCTCTCTGCCTCTGTCTCTGTCTCTCTTCAGAGAGCACATGCACGCTATGAAAAAGACCTAAAATAAATATATAAATAAGTAAATAAATATTAAAAATAGAATATTATAGACAATGGAGATAGAAGAAGGCATGCTTTTTTTTTTTTTTTTTTTTTTTTTCCTGCAGAGTCAAAATAGAAGTAGACCTACCTAACCCTGAGCAATGGTTCAGGGGTTATGCATATAAACCTAACCTTGGACTACAGGTTTGAACTATGGTATATCAGAAACCCAGGGAGACAGAGAATAAAGTCAAGGGTAGTATATACAAGTAGTGAAAGAAAACTGAGCTGCAATAGATTTTCTTGTCAAGGCTGAGTAAACTTAAAACAATCACATGGCATTTATGAGAAAAATCTGCATAGTAAGAAAATGATATTCTCATGCTCAGAGAAAGACGGCTTTTAGTTTGAGAGTTTGGAGGAAAATCACATTTGTTATGAGCTATCTTAATTTTGACATAGATGATATCATTTGTAAATACATAACTTGAGTTTATAAATAGAATATGCCTATAGTATATATCAAAACTACCTTGAATTTAAATGTGTATGCACTTATACATATATGTTTGTGTGTATATATTTGCATATGTATATTCATATGTTCAAATATATGTTTTTCATCAATGTATTTGTAAAATGTGTGAGGAGAGACACACAGACAAACAGAGGCAGAGAAAGAGAGAACCTTTGCATCTGGCTGTTTGCCAGGTGCTTTGGAAGCTGTAAGAAGACCTGGCCTTGTCTTCAGGGAGACATTATTATGCCTGAGAAGGTTTGACTGACTTACCCAGATTCTTAATGCCCGTAAGGAAAGGGAAGTAAAGAAAAATGCAATGGGAAGGGTCTTGAGAGACCATCTAGTCCTCCTCTAACTCTCATAGGATGAAGAAAGAGGTTGATGTTCAGAGGAAAAATACGAGGGCGCAATATCCATAGAACAGTTGGCTCTCATGAATTTCAGGTCAATCCATAACAGAAGAAGGTCCCAAATATTTCCCTTCCAAGCTTGACAATCCTAGGTTGAGTTTAAGAATTCCAGTTTTGTGGCAGAGTGGCATTTTGAATGGTAACTCTGTCACTGGGAAAATCTTTCATGTATTAATGTGAGCAAGTGACAAAATCTCTGTGACTTCCTTCTGGTCTAGTTTATTTGTGGTGATGATTAGTTAGTAAGTACCCATATAGCATTCAGAATAGATTCTGGTATATAATATATACTCAGTTAACATTAGCTATTGTTCTTACTGCGAGTATCATGGTTATTGTTATACCTCCTTGTGACAATGGTACAGTACATGCATTGATTATGATAGGAATGATTCAGTAACTATCACTGGTGTTTCCTGTTCTGTAGGTTCTCCTAGGCTTGCTTCTGCACAGTATCTGTGAAGACCTCTGTTATTACACAAATCGTGCTACTTTTACACATCAATAGTTTCATCAGAATGTGTGTTCCTTCAGGTAAAGACTGCATTTTCTTCATTCATTGCTCCAGCACTAATCAGGAGCATAAAAATGTTAAAATGTTCTGGAATTGTTTAGTGGTATAACGGGACAAAAACAAAACAAAACAAAACAAAATTCATGATAACTAGTTTCAGTAATGGGGTTCACTGAGAACATCTAGATGGCACCTTTTATATCAATATCATCTGCACTGTCCACATCTTCATTATTGCTGCTGAGATTTATTGAGAAATTAGTATGTGGAAATGCTAGTCTCACATTATCATTACATCCTCACAAATTGAGTGTTAGGAATCATTATTGTCCTATTAGAGATGAAAAATAGAAACCATAGTTTCAGAAAATGTTGAGCTAACTCAACTAGTACTTATCTTGTTATATTCAAACCTAAAAATTATTTTTATTCCAAAATTGAGTTTATTTACTATCATACCATGTGGCCTCCATTCCATGTTTTTAATTCACTCATTTACCTAACCTTTCATTCATTCAAAATTCATGAGCAGTTTGTGGCAAACTCTTTCCTAAAATAATAACCTGGTATCATTTCACCTTGTGCACGAGTGAACCTTTTCTAGCATCAGTAGTGGATCTCCCTGATGATGTCATCCGGGTATATGTTTATCACCCACAGTTCTGACCTCTTCCTCTGTCCATCCCATTGCCTATGTTCTCACTTTTTCATCTTCGAATGGGAAAAAGGGAACCCAATAGCCCAGTTAATTCTCTTAGTGACAGAGCCAAGTTTTCTTGGCTCTGAAGGACTTGCCCTCCCGACTCAATACACCGTGTACCAAAGGTAATTAGGGCAACTTATTTAAAACTTACGACCTAATTAGTGGCTTTTAATGGTAGTTAATTACACAGAGAGCAACAAAGCAGTTACATTTCCAACCAAGCTTTTTCCCAGACTGAGACAGGAACGGGTATTTATTCAGAGTCATAAAAGAGAGGGGACACTAGAGTTAACATCTAATTACACAGAATTGTCCCTGGTAATTATGAGCAATGTGATTTTATTTATCTGACAATTATAGGAGCTTTGCAAAATCTTTGACCTGAGAGGCTTGGAAAGGAGACAGAGAAGGAATTAAATGCCAGACGGTATTCAGGTGTATTTTTAAAAAATTACCCAGGTGACTAGAAGTTGGAATGGCCAGGTAAGAAAAAGAAGGTGAAGTGCTTTAATTGTTATTAACAGTAATGTAAGATATTTGGGATTATGGAATATAAATAATGTAAGATTAAATTAAATAATGAAAACTGTAATTCAAATATCAACTTCACCACTTGCAAGTTTGGCGGAAGACTAACCACTCAGAGCCTCAGTTTTCCAAGAATAATATTTGCTCTGAATATCTGATAAAGGCATGGACTCAGTTCTCTCTGAACTCTTTACTGCATGAGTGGTTATGGAAGAATACGTGTAGGG
>NW_006201854.1:616181-647630 GCF_000334495.1 Tupaia belangeri chinensis | reverse complement strand
GTGTAGGGAGAAATAAAGCATTTTCTTTCTCCTCAAGAAACTTTAAGTTTAGTAAGAGAGACAAATAAGCATAACATAACATAAATAACACTAGTGACATAGTTTTAGATACTAGAGGTAATCTTTTAAGATCATGTGAAAGATTTTGATATTATAATTGTTAAAATATTGGCAAAAGTAATTTATTATTGTAATCAACAGGAGAAGCTAAGTGTCTCCATCAGTTCACTGTTGAATATGGTTATGGCCCAGCCTAGTGGGATTGTTGGTAGCAAATTGAGCTTAATACTAGAAACCACATAGCCAGAGACCAGCACATGGCATAATGGTTACGCCACTCAACTCCCACATAGTCGACCTTGGTTTTTTGTTCTGGACCTGGTGACTTAAAACTCACACTGGGCGCGTATGTGTATGTGCCCAAGATCCTGAGAGGAGAATGGAGGAGAAGGGATTGTGCTGTGGCCATCCTCCTTTTGGGGGGGTGACTTTTTGCTTTCTGTCTTTGTCTCTCTGGAAAGCACACGTGCTCTATAGCAAAAAAACTCTCTCAAAGAAAAGAAAAGAAAAGAAAAGAAAAGAAAAGAGAAAAGAGAAAAGAAAAGAAACCACATAGTCAACCCTGGAATTCAGACTCCCAGTTAACTTAAAAACACATCTGGTCTGTGTTCATGTGCCCAGGATCCTGAAGAGTCAGAGGGTCACGGCAAAGTTAATATGGCATGATATCCTCAAGCATGCTTCATTCACTCTCTCCTTGTTCAGCATAAACTCTCTACTGTGAAGAAAATAAACTTTTAAAAATATGAATATGGTTGATTTTGTAAAATCAACATACAGAAATCTATAGCATCTCTATACACGAACAGCAGGCAGATTGAAATAGAACTGAAAAAACAATTCCTTTTACCATAGTCACAAAAAGTATAAGATACCTAGGAATAAATCTAATCAAAGAAATCAAAGACTTCCACAAGGAAAACTATAAGAAGCTAAAAAAAGAAATTGAAAATGACCCCAAAAAAGTAGAAGGACATCCCCTGTTTCTGGATTGGAAGAATTAATATAATCAAAATGGCAATTCTACCCAAATTAATGTACATATTTAATAAAATCCCAAAGTACCAAACACATTCTTCACATATTTGGAAAAGACAATCATATAATTTGTCTGGAATCATAAAAGACCTCTTATTGCCAAAGCAATCCTGCATAAGAAGAGTGGAGTGGGAGACATATCTCTCCCAGAACTAAAAATATACTACAAAGCTGTGGTAATCAAAACCATGGTACTGGCACAGAAACAGACTGGTGGACCGATAGAACAGAATAGAGTCCCCAGAAATAAATTCTCAAACATACAGTCCACTGGTTCTTGACAAAGGGTGCAAGTCTATTCAGTGGGAAAAGAAAACCTCTTCAGCAAATTGGTGCTGGAGAAACTGGATATCCACCTGCAGAAAGATGAATCTGAACCCCTACCTCTCAACAAAACCCCTACCTCTCATTAACAAACATCAACTCAAGGTGCATCAAAGATCTAAATCTAAGACCTCAAACTATGAAAGTGCTCCTGGAAAACACTGGGGAAACTCTGGAAGACATTGGGATAGGCGAAGACTTCTTAAATAAGACACCCAAAGCACAGTCAATGATCCCTAAAATAGACAAGTGGGATTACATCAGACTAAAAAGTTTTTGCATGGTAAAAGACACAGTAATTAGTGTGACTCAACAGCCCTCAGAATGGGAGAATATTTTTGGAAAATATGTGTCAGATAAGGGATTGATAATCAGAATACACAAGGAACTCAAGCAGCTGCCCTGAAAAAAGATGACCCACCCTATTAAAAGATGGGAGAGTGGCTGGCAAGTGGCATAGTGGTTAAGGGTGCTAGACTCCCACATGGCCGACCATGGTTCAAGTCCCAGACCAGGCGGCATGCTTTCTCACTTTCCCTCTCTCTCCCCCTCTCTCGCTCTGTCTCTCTCTGGTCAAGTTTAAATAAATAAATAAATAAATAAATAAATAAATATTAAAAAAAAGATGGGAGAATGAGTTGAAAAAAAAAAAAAACCCACTATCTAAAGATGACATACGAATAGCCAAAAGACATGTGAAAAAAATGCTCAAGATCCCTCATTGTAAGGGAAATACAGATCAAGACAATAATGAGATACCACCTAAACCCAGTTGGAATGACTAAGATTAAAAAAAAATGATAATTGCTGATGGAGTGTGTTGAAAAGGGAACACTCTTACACTGCTAGTGGGAATGTAAACTGGTCCAGCCACTGTGGAGAAGAATTTGGAGATTCCTCAAAAATCTACAAATAGAATTACCATATGATCCAGCAATCCTACTCCTTGGTATTTACATAAAGGACAGAAGAATTCTTAACCAGAAAAGTGCTTGCACATTGATGTTTATTGCGGCATTATTCACGATTGCTAAGACATGGAACCAACCCAAATGCCCACGAACAGATGAATGGATTGAAAAAGTGTGTCATATATACTCTATAGAATACTACTCAGCCATAAAAAACAAGACCCTGGCTTTTGACAGAAAGTGGATGAATACGAAAGATTTACTGCTGAGTGAAGCAAACCAGGCTATGAAGGAGAGACATTGTATGTCTCCACTTAATATATACTGAGTGTTTGTACTCTATGACTGAAACTGAATGACTAAAGGATATAGAAACATAGTAAATGGTTGTGAATACCAGATATAGTGTGGGAAGAGGGTGGGTGAAAAAGTAGAGTCTGAGGAAGGACATTAAGGGGAAACAGAGAGGCAAAGCATTAATGGGACAAAGAAATGCGATATAATCTGTTGAAGATAGCTTTATAGATTATCAACTGGCCTGGAGAAATGTACACATGTTGGAATATTCACTTTGCAAGCTAAATAACATGATTAAATGCATAAAAGAACTTGAAATAAAATTTAAAAAAATATGAATATAGTTACTAACAGGAATAGGCATAAACAAGCCCCTTTGATCATAAGAATAAAAGATTAAATATGTACATGGAGAGGTTTCAGTTGGTACTTATAAACCTCTAGACTTTAACTTTCTAAATGTTTCTATTTATAAAATGCAAACTCATGGTAAAAAAAAAAAAATATCCAGAAGCTAGCAAATTAAGTCTGTTTGTGTCTGTTGGAACCAGGGACAGGAGGTGGTTTGGTGATAAGTGAGCAAGTGAGCATGCAAGCTAAATCACTGATTGATCTCAAGAAAGTTATTTAACCTCTGGCTCCAGAGAACTGGCTATGTCTCAGCAAAGTGCTGGCCCAATGAGAATTTCAGTTTATGTAGAGAGCAATATGGAGGGTGTTCAAAGATCCAAAAATAGAGCTACCATATGATACAGCAATTCCACTCCTGGATATCAACCCAAGGGATAGGAAGATGCTCAGTTGGAAAAGTGTTTGCACATCTATGTTTATTGTAGCATTATTCACAGTTGCTAAGTCATGAAGCCAACCCAAACATCCATGAACAGATAAATGGATTGAAAAGTATGGTACATATACACTATGGAATACTACTTAGCCATAAAAAAAAGAAGACCCTGGTATTTGATGGAAAGTGGACAAATATGGAATATATACTGCTAAATGAAGCAAGCTGGACTGTAAAAAAAAGACATTGTATGTCCTCTCTTAATATAAACATAATGACCACACTCTATGGTAGAAACTAAAAAACTGGAGGGAGACCAGCAGTTAGCATAATGGCTATGTCGCTGGACTCCCATGTAGTTGACTGCAGTTCGCGTCCTGGACCCGGTGGCTTAAACTCACACCAGGTGCATGTGCCTGTGCGCCCAAGATCCCGAGAGAAGAATGGAGGAGAATGGAGGAGACTGGATTGTGGCATGGCCATCCCCCTGGGGGGTGATTTCTCACTTTCTGTCTGTCTGTCTGGCGAGCACACACACCCTATAGCAAAAACCCCTACAAAAAGGAAAAAACAAAAACAAAACTGGAGGATATAGATACATGGAAAGCATTGTGGATATAGTAGACAACGTGGAAGGAGGGTGGGACCTGGAGGACGATAAGAGGAAGGGAATCAAGGAAAATAGGAGAGACAAGAAATTTAAGGGACACAGAAGTGGAGGACTGTCTGTTGATAATAATGTGTGTGGCAATATCTTTAATTGTACTGGTGCATAGTATATGCTGGTAAAATTTATGTTTACAAGCTGTGGTAATGTGCAGTGGTTCAATGTCTAAAATAAAATTTGATAAATAAGTAAATACAATTCTTACTCCATATTCATCAAAAAAGGGACTTATATTACATAAAATATAGTTTATTTCATTAAAAACAAGCAGAATAGAATTTCAATTTATGATCCCAGGCAAAATTTACTCTTTTTGGAGTTATTCAAAGAGCTAGTTCAAGGCACTAGCTAGCCTGCAAGTTTTCTTCTTCATAGTTTTCTTTGTCCACTGATCTATTTATTCAAAATATATGTACCACAAATCTTTTATGGGTTGAATATATTTCTAGACACTAAGAACACATTAGAATAAGAACATACAAAAATCCTGGTTCTTACGGGGTTTACTGTCTCTTTTTTCAGGGATTCATTTTAGTTGACTAAAATAAGCAAATGAATGAAATATCTTTTCAAAGACAATAGGAGCTATACGAAAAATTAAGCCTGCTAAGGGGATCGCATGCACCGGGGCCCAGTCCTTCTGAACAGGTAGTCAGAAAGCCTCAGTAGGATGAATAAAGCTCCCAGGGATGCAAGTGAGACACAAGGTGATTTGGGGCAGACCTCTTAGGTGGAGGGAAGAACAGGTGTAAGTCATGAGGCAGGATGTGCCTGGCATGCTAGACAGCAGTTTGCAGGGCAGATGTGCTTGAACAGAGTGACCAAGGAGAGATAAGTTGCAGTTGAGGTCAGCAAAGTTATACATGGCTTTGTGGACTGTTGGCTCTTCCTCAGAGTGGAAAGAGAAGGTACTGAAGCATCTTGGGAAGGGCTGCTGCATGGTCTGATTTTATTTATTATTTTGGGGGGGTAAAATAAATTATTACCTTTATTTTAATAGGCTCACCCAGGCTGCTGTGAAGAGCAGAGACCAATTGGGGCTACTGCAGTGAACCAGACTAGTGATGATGATGGCATAGACCAAGGTGGTAGCAATGGAGGTGGTCTTAAGTGGTAAGATTCTGAATATATTTTGAAGATTTTATTTCCCCCATAGTGTTAACTACAGGCTTTAGTTTTTTCAGAGTCACTCAGCTACATCCGATGCTATAAACTATAAATACGAAGGTGTGAAAATTAATAGAAACTTTCTTGTTCTTGTAGGCAAGGTATGTTTGCAGTTTATGGCTTTAGTCTTACTTTGCACCTGCTAACTTTCCTTTATTTTATAGTGATTATCTGAATAGGCTGCTATGACTCAGTCATATGAATCAGAACCAGGGTCTAATAGTAAGAAACTTAACAAACAAAATTATAATAATAAAATATTATTTGTAACATATCTAAACATAACCGCTCAGTACCCAAGTTGTGCTGCCTTTCCCCCACTATTTAGTAAAACATTCTACTGTGGATTTTGTGCCACCCTAAGCCACTCGGAGCTCCAATTGATTTGATACCAGCAGCAGCTTCACCTTGTCCTATCTTGACCTTGCCCTACTGGTCACCCCTGTGCCCTGACAGCTACTTCATCAGGAGCTCTGAAACCCAAACCACAGAGTGCTCAGTGAGAATGACTGCTCAGGAATTGTATGGAATGAATCAGAACGATTTCTGTAACTGGAATTCTGATGACATTTAAACCCAGGATTTCAAAGCCTACATGTACCTGTATATAAAGAGTGGAACCATATTACAAGTCTGTGACACACTGGAACTCATACAATATTTATACTACTTTGTTTCTGTTGTCCCCACCCTCTTCCCCCCACCCCCCTTATTCATGGAAGAGCATGTGCTGGCTCAAACTTGTAGTTTTTTTTGTTTGTTTTTTATGGTATTATTTTTTTCTTTTTTTAATCAGAGAGCCAGAGATATACAAAGAAAGAGAGGATAAATGAGGAAGCACACTCCCATGGAGAATAATTACTCCCCAATCCCTTCTTCTTCATTCCTCTCTCCTTTCTGGATTATGGGTACCCATGCACTTGTGCCTGACATATTTCTCAAACTGCTGAGTTTGGGACTCGAACTGCCTAGTCAGCCTTGTGAGATCCAGCCATCTTAACTCCCACAGTTACCGGGTGACCCATAACCTCATAGGTTCCTATATGTGTATTATTTTTAACTACAAATGTTACTTATTTTCTTTACTTTAGTCATGACAGAGTGCGTGCACATGAGAGTGAGAGAGAGTGATGAGCACACTTTACGGGTCTGGTCACACTGCAATCCCCTCTTGCAGTCCTCCCATCCATCACATACTGGGCACTCACGTGCGTACCTGGCATGTTTCAGGCTTACTCGGCCGGAAATTTGAACTGCGGTCACTATGTGGAATCCAGCTTCTTTTGAAGAGTGTGTTATCCTTGCACCAGAGAAGCCAGCCTTGACCATCACTTTTTTTTTCTTTTTTTAAAAATTTTCATTTAATCACTCTACCTCTATATAGTATAGAACACATTTTGTTTTCAAGCATCAATACAGTGCACATTAGTCAAGCCAAAACTCTTACCATATACATTAGCATCAACAGATAAATTTTATTTTTGTGTCTGTTAAATGTTTTGTCAATTTTCTCCCCCGATCCTCTTTCTCACACCCCCTATTACCGATCCCTTCCTAAACTGCCTAGTATCTATAATTGCCTTCGCTACTATTATACCTTCCAAACTTTTAGTTTCTGCTATGGAGTGCAGACATTCGGTACTTTTAACACACTAGGGCCACAACACGAGTGTCCCAATAAGAAGAAATTTGTCCTTCTCATTAAATTATATTCACATATAAGGGAAAATAACCACGTATGTGCTCAATTCCTACCAAGTAAATATTAATTCTCAGTTTTATTTTATTCTGCATAAAATATATAAGGAATCAAGTTAGTTAAAAATCATCAACTCCTTCCCCCAGGAAATTTCTCTGTTGGAACAGGTCTCTTCCTAAGCTGTAGCACTACATTTTTTTTTTTTTTTGGAGAGGTTTTCTTTGCTATAGGGTGTGTGCACTCACCAGCCAGCCAGACAGAGACAGAGAGATGGAAAGCGAGAAATCACCCCCCAGGGAGGATGGTCACGCCGCAATCCCTTCTCCCCCATTCTCCTTTCGAGATCTTGGACACACACGCACACACACACACATGCCCGGCGTGAGTTTAAGCCACCTAGTCCGGGACTCGAACTGCAGTCAACTACATGGGAGTCCAGCCACATAGCCATTATGCTAACTGCTGGTCTCAAGCTCTAAATTTAAATTAGCTGTAAATATATTTTGACCTTATTTTTTCTCTTAACTATTTTGTATTGTTTTAGAGAATTTTCTGATTGTCATAGACATTTCTTCTATTGAAGATTCGGCTAGCGTGGATCAGACTGACATATAGACACATGCCTGCATGGACATAGATGTGCATATATACCCACATGCAGGCACTCACATGCATGTACATATGTACCCTTAGGTGTGTTTCTGCTACATTGTCAAGTATTGACCTTATCTCATTATGACACAGTAAAGAACCACAGTTAGTCAAGTTAGCTACATTAAATTTGTAGAAACATTTGAGGAAGAAGAGAAACATTCCAAAGCATGTATAGTAAAGAAGAAACACATGGATTTTGAAGTACTATGTACTTGTAGTCCCATACTACTAATATTGTATTTTGCACATCCCTTTATAGTTCACATGACATACAATTAATTTTTTAAATGTTTTTATCATAGGGTGCATGCATTTGCTAGAGAAAGACAGAAGGAAGGAAAGTGAGAAAACATCCCCCAGGGAAGAGGGCCATACCACAATCCCTTCTGCTCCATTCTCCTGGGATTTGGGGCACGTGCATGCACATGTCTGGTGTGATTTTCAAGCTACCATGTCCAAGAATCAAACCACCATCTCCCATGTGGGAATTCAGTGCTTTAACCATCACACCATCTGCTGGCCTCATTTTGATATTTTATAATTAGTTTTTTTTTTTTAAGAGATTTTTGCTACAGGGTGCATGTGCTTGCCAGACAGACAGAGAGAGACAGAGAGACAGAAGGCGAGAAATCACCCCCCCCAGGGGGGATGACCACGCCACAATTCCTTCTCCTCCTTTCTCCTCTTGGGATCTTGGGCATGCACGCACATGCATCCAGCATGAGTTTAAGCCACTGGGTCTGAGACTCGAACTGTGGTTGACGACATGGGAGTCCAGCGGCATAGCCATTATGCTAACTGCTGGTTCCTTATTATTAGTTTTGAAGTTAGTTAAGAACAGTAGTTTTATGTCTTTACACACATGGAAAAACAGAAGGCTAGAAAGCAAGCAGGCTTGCCCAGGGTAACAGTTAATTCTGCGTGAACTAAACTTTTCATACGGTTTTCAGACTTTGTACATATTCTGACTACTGTTGTGTAAACCAGTGCAGAATCGATGCCAAATGCAAAGTGACATTAGCTATCCTGTTGAGGATGGAACCAACAAAAATATAGTCTATGAGACTTCGTCACACCCTTTGGGGAGTTTGGGAGTAATGTGTTTGTAAAACATAACCAGGCATTTCAAGGTCTTTAACTGTATACCTATGCATTGTAATTGATTCTTTTCTGGATTATCGAAACTGGCTTGCTTATTTCTACTGGAACATCTGCTCTTGTTTCCTGTTCTGTCTAGCATCATTTTCCCCTGCATGTAGAATATTTTTGCTGAAAAATTAGCCACGCTGGTCACAATTTCACGACATCACTCATCACACGTTTCTGCTCTTTGCGTGTATTGAGCCATAGGAAAGAGTTATAAGGATATGGTATCAGGACAGGAATGGGACCATAAAAACCATCAATCATAACCCACAAATGTCAATACAAAGGCCTAGAGGGTTCAAATGACTATCTCTGTGGTAAAATCTAAACTAGATTGAAACACTTTTATTTTTCCCCATGGGGAAACAACAGCTATGGAAATTTCTCTCCCTCTCTAAAGAATTAGAAAACTGGACAAAATGACATTTTTTTTTCAAATATTGGACTAACAAGCAGAACAGATTATGACAATTGAAAAAAAAAAAGAACCGCAAAAGATATGATCAATGATCACCAGAATTGCTTTTGAAGAGATCCTGTGACCATCAGGAGAGATTAGTACAGTGGATTTATTTAGGGGACAGATCGGAATTCAGAGTGGCTAAGAAGGCTGGAATATTGAGGGCAGAATTTGCAGAGCAGAGAGACTCACAGTAACAGAAACCCCCAAATCAGTAAGCAGTGTGGAGGACTCCTGGTCCTTAGCGGAACAGTAATCTGAGCACATGTAGAATGACAATGTGAAAAGAACAACTGTCAGAGAAGGAACTACTCACATCCTGCCTGCTTGAATGGAGAGATCATACTTAATAGTATACCATTCAGTAAAGGCCTCAACAGGTCATGCCTTAGAGGAGGGATAAATTAGCTTGAATATAAATGCTACTCTATCCTATAGTTAAAAATGAGTCTAAAAAGTGTCAGAGTTGGGGGTCAGCAGAGGCACAGGACTCCCACATTGCAGATCGCAATTCAAGTCCCAGACCTGGCAGTCTGAAACTCATGCAGGACCCTTGTACCTACATGCCCCAAATCCCAGGAAGAGAATGGAGGAGAAGGAATTGTGATGTGGCCATCCTCCCTGGGGGATGATTTTTCACTTTTCTTCTCACTGCTTCTCTCTGTATTTCAACAGTGAGCACACATGCCCTGCAGCAAAAAAAAAAAAAAAAAAAAAGTCAAAGTTGATCTGCAAATAAGACTAGACCAAACTACAAACTACGTTCACTACTCTTAAAACAAACAAACAACCACAGAATTTCAAAGTTAGTAATGTAATATACCTTATGTTTGGTAGTAAATCAAAACTTACTGGAAATGGGACCAGCAGTTGGCATAATGGCTATGCTGTTGGACTTCCACGTAGTCGACTGCGGTTCAAGTCCTGGATCTGGTGGCTTAAACTCATGCCGGGCGTGCATGAGTATGTGTGTGCCCAAGATCCTGAGAGGAGAATGGAGGAGAAGGGGCTGCAATGTGGCCATCCCCCCTGGGGGGTGATTTTTCACTTTCTGTCTCTCTGTCTCTGTCTCTCTGGTGAGCACACGTGCCCTATAACAAAAACCTCTCCAAAAAAAAAATTAATAATAACTTACTGGAAATGGAAACAAGGAGGGAAAAAAGTGACATATGATAAGGAAAAAAAATAGTCAATAGAAAAAGACTTTGAATGGCAAGGTATTATGGAATTTGAAGACAAGAATAATTAATTAGCTTGTAAAAGTTTTATAAATATGCTCAAGAAATTAAAGAACTATATGGATGTGATAAAGAGGGAAACATTACCTGCAATGAAATAGACATAATTTGGTTTAACACAAAAGACAAATCAGTGAATTAAAAATAATAGCAAAAGAAGCCTAAAGCAAAGAGCAAATAACAAAAAATGTGGAAAATATCAATAGAGCATAGGCATTCCACAAATTAATATTAAGCAGGACAATCTGAGACCACTAGGAGAAGAAAAGAGAACGAAGGAGAAAAATGACTGAGAAAATAATGATTTTCGAATTTTAAATTTGGGCCTGCCAGTGTCTGGTTGTTAGCTTGCTAGATCCCACATAGAAGACTCTGCAGTTTGGGTTGCCCTGGCAGCGTGAGAAGCATCCTAGGCACCTGAATGTGCATGCTCAAAGTTTCAAGGGCAGAATGGAAGTGAGAGACTGCTGCCTGGCCTCCTAGCGATGCTTTCTGGCTTTGCCTCTTTCTCTCTTTCTGTTTCTCTCTGGCAAGTGCGTGCACACTACAGCAATAAAAACATGAAAAAAAGTAAATGCAAAGATTCAAGAATCTAAATAAACTCCCAAAGGGGAAAAACAAAGAGAACCATACTAAGACATATTACAATAAAATTGTTAAAAAATAGTTAAAAAGAGAAAAAATTTACAGCAATAGCAGAACGACACATTATTTACAAAGGAACATCTACATTATTCTTCATATCCTGATCCCAATTAAAATCCCAGGAGGTCTTTTTTGTAGAAACTGATCATTGCTTTTTAAATTAATACAAAAACTAAGTATAAAGATAACAAAAACAATTACGGTATTTAAAATGAAACTTAAACTGCCTGATCGTAAGACACATTCTTAATTACAATAAATAAAATAGTGTGGCATTCACAGAAGTTTAAACGATAGATTAGAGTTTGAAATGGGATAGTCACATATAAGCAGCGCCTAATCAATATATTTAAAAATAAATGTATGAATATTGTTATTTGTCCATTATATTTCATCCTTTCACAGTCAATCCTTTGTGACTACATTCACATTTTCTTATGGCACAAGCTTTTTTAATTCATTTCAAAGAAAACTGAACAACCTCTCACAATAGAATGCGCTGA
This sequence comes from Tupaia belangeri chinensis, assembly GCF_000334495.1. NCBI lineage: Eukaryota > Metazoa > Chordata > Mammalia > Scandentia > Tupaiidae > Tupaia > Tupaia belangeri. Next base: position 636,034 of record NW_006201854.1, on the reverse strand, counting down.
AGACACTTGCCAAGAAACTACTTTTAGAAATAAGGAAGAATGGTAGGGGAGTGGTAGTGGTGCCATTTTGTGGAATTAAAACAAAGTACTTGAAACAATTTAATATTTTTCAATACCATAATCCCCCACCCCCATAATGAGACCAGTAGGTGGGATGGTGGTTAAGGCATTGGACTCCCATACTTCAGTGGCTTGAAAATCACACCTTGCACATGTATGAGCATGCCCAAAATCCTGAGAGGAGAATGGACTAGAAGGGATTGTAATGTTTGCCATCCCCATTGGGGGTGATTTCTCACTTCCCTGCTCTCTTCCTCTGTGTCTCTCTCTGGTGAGTGAACATATCCTATACTAAAAAACTAAGGACACATAACACACACACACACACACACACACACACACGAGAAAGCCTTCCATAATGAGGTTCTTTAAGAAAATCTTGATGTACAAAAGATGTTCAAATAGTAAGCAAAACTTGGAACTGTATTTAGTTCAGGAACTCCAACAGAAATTGATAAGCAGGACTTGAAGATATGGAGCAAACCTGTCAGGCCAAAGCTCACTATTCCTCTCTTTACCCACTAAAATTCAATCTTGGATCTTTGTTCTACCTAACTCAGGATTTGCAAGATAGGGAGGAGGGAGAGAGAGAGAGAGAGAGAGAGAGAAGTGCACTTGTAGATATTTTGATCTCAGTGAGTCCTCACAACCACTATCCACATGGCCTAGGGAATGATATCTAATCAATTTTATTGGTATTTCCTTTCTTTGGGAAGAGTACAGATAAGGTGAAAATAAAGAATCCAAAGTGTTTCTCTTCTCCATATGACTCTAGCAATAGTGAAGAAGGAAATACTTTCTTCTTATAAGCAATGTTCCAAGAAGTTCCCTAAATTACTCAAAAAGCTGTATCCTAAAACAGGTAGTAGCCAATTAGCCAATCCTCTGGAGATGGATGAAATGACCTTAATGTCATCAAGATGTGTGGCCATCCCTACCTGATTATATGTTGCCGTGGACTGAGACGCTGCCATTTTTATGGTTCAGTACCACAAAGCAATTAACAGTGAATGAGTGAGCCTTCCCAACCTTTACTAGAAATGGTGGCTGTTTATCATTGTGTCAGACTCTTGGCAGATTCAAGAAATCTAAATTTAACAGGTGACTGCTTTCTTCATGGATGATTGCAGAGAATGGATCTTCAGGATACCTAGTCCCAGTCTGGTGATCCGGACCAATGAAACAAGCTGCTGAAAAGAAAGAGAATGGATGAGGCCCACTTTAGAATCTATCATGCACAAGGACTTCTCTACAAGTCTTGAACTCTTGCAAAATGACTTTTTCAAATGATTCCAGCAGATTTTGATTACTGGTTCCAGTTTTAGTTGTAGGGCAGAGAAGTAGGAGGATAGATGGATGGATAGTTAGATAGACATATAGACATACACCAACACTTCAAAATTTATAGATAAGTGGAACCAAAGTATAAATTGTTTTGCAGAAACTTGAAATATGTACATCATTTTTCTTCATAATGCTCATTTTTCATGAACATTTTACACAAATGTATGTATGTGTGAGTGCATATATACAAATAGAAACCTGTATATACATAAAATTCATGCATATGTCATTAATCTATCCTATTTTACATCATTAGTGGCTGCCTGTAGACTATTTTAAAATAACTAAAACATTTTTTGTGAAGCCAAAATTTACCAGTGAATGTATGTCAGTCAATATTTCTTGGCTCATCAGAAAAGTCATAATGCACTTTTCTGTATTTTTCTATGCAAAAATGCATTGTGACTTTTCTAACAGCCCAATAAATCCTAGTCTTCCTGAATTGGTTGGCATGTTCCTAGGTACACAGTCATCCTCTAAAAAGAATGGTTTTATTTTATCTCACAGTTGTGATCACACGGTAGCAGATAATAAGATCTCTTATTTATCTGAGCTGTTCAAACAGTCAAGACTGAGTGCTTGGCTTAATAAGAAGGTCCATTTCCATTGATTTGAGAGGAAATAATTTCCAGAAAATGTGAAAAGCCCTCCAACTCTCACACACAAAGAATGAGACTATAGACAAGGAAAAAAGGGTCCAATTTTGCACCCTGGACTTGACAAAGTCTAATTTTGTTTTCATAATAAATGTACCTAAAAGGTATTAGTACTACTAGTTAACAGATGAGGAAAATAAGACAGAAAGCAGTTACCTTACTTGCCCAAATTCATACAGATAAAAAGTCATGAAGCCAGCTTTTACATGCACACATCTGTTTCTAGGGTCTGTGATCTAAATGCAGTATCATCTCTTGATGTAAGGTCGATCAATCGTAAGTTTCTGTTTCAAGATATGAACATGAAAGATTATATGTGATTTCTTAAGCATCCTTCTAATCTAATTCCAAATTTCCCTAAGGATTATATTCAAAGAAAAACAAAGCATGGTTGAACCATACAGTGGAATATTAGTTAGCTATTAATAAGGAATGAAGTACTGGTCCATGCTACAATATGAATAAACCTTGGAAACATGTGAAAAAAGTAACACAAGGTCATGCATGGTATAATAACATTTATATACAATATGCCAAATAAATGCAAAATCCATAGAGACGGAAGTAGATCTGTTTGTCAAGAAATAAGAAGAGGGAAAGTGGGGAGCATCCGCTAATGGACATGAGGCTTCTTGCAGGGATGATGAAAAAGTTCTGGAATAATAGTACCGATGGTTGCACAACCTTGTTTGTTAAACATCAATGAATTACACACTTCTTTTTTTAAATTTTTTTGAGAGGTTTTTGCTATAGGGCACATGCATTTGCCAGAAAGACAGAGAGAGAAACAGAGATAGAAAGTGAGAAATCACCCCCAGGGGGGATGGCCATGCCACAATCCTTTCTCCTCCATTCGCCTCGTGGGATCTTGGGCATGCACACACACACACGCCCAGCATGAGTTTAAGCCACCGGGTCCAGGACTCAAATTGCAGTCGACTACATGGGAGTCCAGTGACATAGCCATTATGCCAACTGCTGTTTACAGTACACTTTTAAAATAGCAAACTTTATAATATATAAATGCTGTCTCAATTTACAGAAAAACAACATAGCCAGTTTTGAGAATAAGAGGAAGTAGAAATAAGAATGACCATTTATGGAGGATACATGCCCTGAACTGTATGATACTTTAAATGCATAATCTCATTTTTACTTCTCATGGCAACCCTGCAAAATAGGTACTATCATCACTCTCACTTTATAGACAAACAATATGAGTCACAGAGAGCTTACATGACTTGGTTAGTGTCATTTGGTAATTGGTCATGGCAGGAAAAGAAGCCAATTCCATCTGATTCCAAAGTCAGCATGTTGATCTGCAGCCACTTGCATTGCCCTTTGCATTCCCTTGCTGGACTGCAAATAAGACGTAAGAAATAGAAAAGCCAAAATAGATGATCCTGATAAATATTTAATAGCTTTTGTCTTCACAGTGTCTTTACGACTAGAAATTGAATGTTTCATACCTGGGCCACTTTCCATAAGCAGGGCAAAAAGTGACTATACACACTCTCACAAGCAGAACAAAGGGGCAGAGGCAGGGCAGGGGAGTGCTGGTGTCTGCAAACCTGGTGCCTCTCCAATGACTCAGGCAGGCTTCAGTTTGTGTGAGTTTCTCAAAATACTGGGGCTTACTGGGAGACATTGGCCTTTGCTGTTTTGGAATGCCCAGAAATTGTACAAGCTCAACTTTCATTAATATTAATCACAAAGTGTATACTTTGTTGTTGAGGATTTATTATCTGCTAGTAGCTGTGTTAAGTTTTGACCATTTCACAGCCTAGTTACAACAACTCTGTGGCATAAGTACTATTATTAACCCCTTCATAGGTGATAATATTGATCATAAAGTTAATGATTATTGAGAATTTGCCATATTGGCAATGCCATACTTACATTTGTATATCTTCTAAATAATTGAACAGCCCTGTAATATTTAGAAAACTGAGGCTAAAGCAAAACTATATCCAAGTTTACATAGCTAAAAGATGTTGTTGCTAGGATTTAAAACATAGTTTGAATTTTCACAAAGTAAACTCAAGCATATCACATGTAGCCAACACCCAGATTAGGGCATTAAACATAACCAACATCCCCAGACAACTCTCATGCCCTCTCCTGATTCCTTTACTTTCGAGTCAAAACTAATCACTATCTTGACTTCTATCACCATCATTTTATTTATTTATTTTTTTGCCTGCTTCGGATTTTACACAAATGATTACCGTACAATAAGCAATTGTTTACATCTGACTTCTATTCTCTGGGTTGTTGATTCTTCTACTATTTTATTTAATAATAATTTGCCCATTGTTTTACTCATGAATATGTATGAATATACCATACTTTATCCATCCTAATGTTGACAGGCATTTTTGTTGTATTAGGGATTAAAATATTTTTGATGCTATAAATATCTTTTTATGTGTCTTTTGTGAGTGCAACAATGTATATATTTCATATGGATATTCTTAGGAGTGAAAAATACTGGGTCTAGAGTGAGCATATGATCAGTTTTAGCAAACAGTGTTTAACATTTTCCAAAGTAGTTGAAACGATGTATACTCTTATCAGCAATGTAGGCAGTTCTAATTTTTTTGTATCTTTGCTTATATTTGATATTACTTGTTATTTTCATTTTAGCTACAGTGGTACCTATGTAGAGAAATCACTTTGTGGTCTTAAAATGTATTTCCCTAATAACTAATGAAGCTGAATACTTTGTTCCTTTGAAATGCCTATTTAAGTCTCTCGTCCACCTTCCACTGTTTATCTAATAATAGCTCTGCACTATATTTCTTTATATGTAGGAGATCCTAGTTCATCTTTTTATCACTTTATTAGTATGCCTTATTCTTTTTTTCTTTTTTTTGGAGAGGTTTTTGCTATAGGTACCGTGCGCTCGCCAGTCAGACAGAGAGAGACAGAGAGAAAGAAAGCGAGAAATCACCCCCCAGGGGGCATGGCCACGCTGCGATCCCTTCTCCTCCTTTCTCCTCTCAGGATCTTGGGCACGCACGCACACGCACCCAGCGTGAGTTTAAGCCGCTGGGTCTAGGACTCGAACTGCGTTGACTACATGGGAGTCCAGCAACATAGCCATTACGCTAACTGCTGGTCCAGTATGCCTTATATATTTTATATATGCGAGTCTCGGGAGCTTGGGCGCGCACGCACACGCACCGAGCGTGAGTTTAAGCCGCTGGGTCTAGGACTCGAACTGCGTTGACTACATGGGAGTCCAGCAACATAGCCATTACGCTAACTGCTGGTCCAGTATGCCTTATATATTTTATATATGCGAGTTGTATTTCAATTTTTAAAAAATTGGGAAATGAAACAGTCTAATTCCTGAGATTTGCATATTTAGGTACTAGGTACACATTTGTAGAGTGATTTGCTTTTTATTATATTTTACTCTCTGTTATGCCTAATGTCTCCCCAAAATGTCTGGAAAATAAGATGCAATATTATTTCTGTTTTTAAGTTGAGAAAAAAATAAAAACTTAATGAAGTTAGTACTCGGAGTCAGTAAAGAGATGGTGTTGGTCCTGAAAACATCCTACACCTTCTGTATTTCTGTCCTTCCACATTTAACATCACATTTAAATTAAGTGATTTCCTTGATTGCTCTTTGATTAATTCCTGGGTATGCGATCACATATCTGAAGCTTCACCCTATTATTTAGAGGCAATCAAAATTTATCTTATAGGGACCAGTAATTAGCATAATGGCTATGTCGCTGGACCCCCATGTAGTTGACCATGGTTCAAGTCCTGGACCTGGTGGCTTAAACTCACGCCAGGAGCATGTGTGTGCGTGCCCAAGATCCTGAGAGGAGAATGGAGGAGAAGGGATTATGGTGTGGCCATCCCCCCTGGGGGGTGATTTCTCACTTTCTGTCTCTGTTTCTTTCTGTCTTCCTGGCAAATGCACGTGCCCAATAGCTAAAAAACCTCTCCAAAAAAAAAAAAAAAGAAAAAAAAAATCTCATACACCATCTTCTCCAAGAAATGTTTTCTGACTTTTTTCATTCTCATCCAGAATTTTCAACACTATTTGCTTATCTCACTCTTTCAACTTAAATTCTTGCTTAGTTCTGAATGAACACTGTATTTCCTCTAGTCAGTTCTAAAGACGGACCTTTCATTGACTAATTTCCTCCATGGCTATGGTTCAATCAGCACCAATCGAACCACATCTAACCAAGCAAGAGGATGGGCCGTCCATTGAGCCCACTGGCCTGTTGGTCTGGATTCATGGGCTCTGAGTTACCTGAATACTTCTCTCGAGGTGTAGTTTAGAAGCAAAACTGGGAAAAGCCCACTGGATTTAGTGTGTGTGAGAGCTGTGGTCTAATTATATCTGGTTGGTAATTACCATGCGATTTTGAAGAATTCACTCATTCTCTTCGTCCCTTCCTTTCCTCATCTGCACAGTGGACAAAGTAATGTGTACCTGCTTATGACTCTTATGACTCAAGGTTACTGTGAAGGTCACATGAGGAAGCAGGCACACATCTTATTGCCGTATTGGTGAAACAGAAAGTATTGTTTTCCCAACAAAGTATTGACAGATAATAACTTCCTTCAGATGTCCTACTAGGTGAGAGCCACACGTAAGGACTCAAACTTTCTATGTTTAGAGATAAATAGTTCTTAATAGTGAAATGTCAGACATGACAGTCTGAGGAAAGTATTGGAATGTTCTGCTCATTACTCAAATCATATTCTACAGAGTTCAGCTGCCTTCTGTTAAAAAGTCCAACCTGGAGAGGGAAGAGAAAGTGGAAGGTGCTATTGTATGCAATTAAAGAATTTAACATTCATAAATAAAGACACTGAAATTAGTAGGAAAAAGTAATAGAGGATTCTTTTTAAAAATTATTTATTTAATTGTATTCATTCATTCATTTTATTTTGATTTGACCAGAGAGAGACACAGAGAGAAAGAGAAGGAAAGTGAGAAAGCAAGCCACCAGGTCCAGGACTCGAACCGTGGTCAGCCATGTGGGAGTGTCCAGCACCTTAACCTCCACACCACCTGCTGGTCCCAAGTAATAGAGAATTCTTAGCATTAAGAAGTGCTTTATATGAATGAGGCTGTGGTGCAGTGGTAACACAACTGCCCCACACAGGAAAGACCCTGTGTTCATGTCCAAGGACTTCTCTGAGCACACAAAGCATGCACGTGTGAGCCTGTGTTCTGGACCAGCTGAGACCACGGTGGATCCTGGCATGAGAATTCCATGGGGGATGCCTGGTTATGTTTTTCTGTCTCTCTCTCTCACCCTTTTTTCTCTTATGGAAGAAACCAATAAGCTTTAAAAATTAAAAAGTGCCATTAAAGCGTTTAGCTGAAGCCCTGTGTCGATGATCATTTGGCTACTTTCACAATTCGTCCCAGAAGAGCATATACAAATAACTTCCATTTCCATTTTTGTATGCAAAAATCTCAATTCATTTTGGACTTCATCTCTACCAGCCTGTGTTTTTCTGGCTACTTTCCAAGGTGTCCCCTTTCCTCTTGGTCCCAGCAGCCAGTTTCCAATAAATCAGAAGGAGACTCTGACCTTCCCACAGGGACCCAAAACCTTGGCTTCCGCTCTTCAATCTGCTACTTTGGATTCAGAACCATAGTGAGGAAAGACAATCAAAATGGCTCTTATTTGTTAAAACATTGCCTGCTTTTGTTCATGTTTGGAAGCTGGGAACAGTTAGGGTCATTGCTTTGAAACAATGGCCTGACATTGACTGGCCTCTCAAACTGAGAGTGGGCACACCGCAAGGCAGAATAAAATGGGCAAGCTTCTCTCTCGGGTTTATGCTCAAGTCCAGAAGGAACCAAAGGAGAAAAGGTCTTGGCAATGGCCAGCTCCCGGATCCTAACCTGCCTCATTCTCTGTTCCCTGTGCCAAGTGGAACGCCAGCTGGAAATGCCCCAGTTACGGTGGACCATCAAATACAGAGAACTTTCAGGCTAGGGTTTCACTTTTTTCTTTTCCCGGCCTGCTGTGAAGTCAGCTGTGCTGCCTGTACAAATGTGACCTAGAGCCCTTTAGTGCCAGATGTGAACAGATGTGCACTTAGCAGGACTTCTTGATGCCAGCCACCAGTTAGTGGAGCAGCTGATTAGAAGAGACAAGACAGAACGAGAAGCAAACGTGTCTGTGTAACAGGCTGACGCAGCAATGCAGCCTTGCGAGCTAAGCAAAGGTGGAGGACGGGGTAAAATTGGGCTGGGCTTGAAAAAGCCAGGTCAAGGAAAAACGAACTAAGACAGAATATAAGGAGGATTGGAAAACACTGACGAGTCTTTTTATTTTATTTTATTTTATTTTTTGCTATAGGGCATGTGAGCTTGCCAAAGAGACAGAGACAGAGATGTAGAAAGCGAGAAATCACTCTCCGGGGGGATGGCCACACAACAATCCCTTCTCCTCCATTCTCTTCGTGAGATTTTGAGCCTGCATGCACACATACCAAGCATGAGTTTTAAGCTGCTGGATCCGGGGCTCGAACCATAGACTGTGGTCAACTATGTGGGAGTCCAGCAACATATCCATTATACCATCTACTGGTCCTAGCACTGGTAAATCTTTCTTTACTACAACTTTATAGCTTTGAGAAGATGCTAATAAACTTAGGCACTATGAATTTAATAACAAACACACACACATACACACCCTGCACAAAGATATATGTATTTGGGAAGCCATTAAATGAATTAGATAATCTTGGTGTGTTAAGAAGCCTTGGGTAAATTTCCAGCAAGGAATATATAACATCAGCAAAACCCATCTATTTGACTTTACAGTTCATTCAACAAATACTGAGAGTTTGCTAGTAGAGGGGTTTTGCTGGACAGTAGAGAGAGCAAAAAAGATGATAAAGAAAAGCAGGTCTTTCCTTTTTATAATGAGAGAAAGCTAGATTCATAAAGCTAGATTCACAGGGTGTCAGCCTGTGTTAGGAAGTTCCGATGAACATGTAGGACTAGGTTTTGGGTGGCAGCAGAGACAGGCAGCAGTGGCTCTCAACACATTGCCTAATGTGTTGTCTGGAGAGACATTTGACTTTGTGTGGAGAGACTGTTGGTTGTCATAACTGAAGAAGGCAGGGTGATACTGACACCTAGCAAGTAAGGGACACAGGCCAGGGCTGCTGCTGAATACCCAATAATGCACAAGATAACCCCACGGGGCAAAATCCACCAGGTTCAAAATGTCAACCTGCCATTGCTCAGACTCTGATTTAGGCCTAGGAAGGGGAAAGGGCATTTCTGCCCAAAGAAACAGTTTAAACGAAGAGCTGAAGCTATGAGAGGATAGGAAAGGAATCACTCAAACTGAGGTGTAGGCTTCGTGCAGAAGTTTAAGACATTAACGAAAGCAATCACTAACTTGCAGAGGACTTCAGATGGCCTATGGAGAAACTGGAACTGTGTGGTTAGACAAAAAGGGATTATAGAAAGTGTAAATATAAAATAATGTGGTTTGACCAGTGGTTCAGTAGGAGCTCTCTGTGACATGTAATGTAGAGGAAGAGAGAAGAGGTGGGAAGACCAGATAAGCAGCTCAGTCAGGATCTTAGGACTTAGTAACAGAGGCTCTATACTGAGGTGGGGGGACTGAGAATTAGGAGTACTGGGAGGTAAATGGATGGTGCTTGCCAGGGATTAGAGTGTGAGGGGTGTGGGCTGCACTGGGGAATTCATAGTGTGGGTACCCGGGAACAGAGGGAAGGATAAAACAACTTTCAGTAACAACCTGCTCGCTGTCCTGTGTTATGCTACTTAAACTTCACAAATACACTACAAATTAGATAAGATGACTCTTATTATTTGTTAAGGTTTTTACCATTGAACATATGCACTTGATGCGACAGAGTGAGACAGTGAGAGGGAACGTGAGAAATCACCCTCCAGAGGGGATGGCCACACTGCAGTCTCTTCTCTTCCATTCTTCATCTGGGGTTTTGGGTATGCACTCATATATGTACCTGGTGTGAGTTTCAAACTGCTGATCTGGGACTCGAACCTCAGTCAAGCATATGGGAGTCCAGCACCTTAACCACCATGCCACTTGTCAGTCCCCTGTTTGCTTTTTTAACAAGCATAGCAAACAGAGTGACCAAACATCTGGTTTGCCCGGGACTAAGAGGTTCCTGAGACATCAGACTCAGTTTGAAAACAGGGAAGACCCCAGGCAAATGGGAGCATCTGAGCTCAAAGTGTTTTAGTAACTTGGCCAGAATCACAGAGCTTACGAGGAGCAAGATTCTGTTCTCATTCCAAAGCCCACAGTTCTCTCTCTACACCACTTTGACTTTCAAGGGGAAAATGATGACATTACACAAAAAGGCAGTGCAGAGGAGGAGGAATACATTGGATTCAGTTTAGGGGGGGATAGAGGTAAAATGTTCTATTTTGGAACATTGATGTTCAAGTTTTCTAAAATAGAGGCCTTCATTATTAACTTTTATTCTTTGCCTTTTTCTCATGTACCCTCAATGTTCATCAGGCCCTCCTCCTTCATTTTGTTTAAAGGCTCAATGCCGAGTGGTTATTTTTGTGACTGGATAATTACCTGTATTTTAAGCCTGGGATGCAGACTCTGAGTAAAGGTGTAATAAGCAGCTGATGGATAACTTTCTGCCAGGCTAATATGTTCTGCTCATGTCAGAGTGTCTTCATCATTTTCTACAAGAAACAATGACAGATCAGTCACAGGTCAGGGTCAAGCTGCAATTGCTGGGCAGGTATGGAGTGAGATTGAGACCCTCAGATGAGATACTAGGAAGGAATTCATTGAAGGATGGATGAGTAAAATGTTATCACTTCCATCTTGCTTTGGAATTCTTGGTCATCTTCTCATTAGGTCAGAGAAAGTGACAGAGGGTACCCCTGACCAGTGGTACCGTCACCCCTAGGAGCTCGTAAGAACCTCAGAGTCATGTCCCCACCCCAGATCCACTGACTCAGAATCTCTGAGGTGGATCCCAAGGAATTTACAGTTTTAGAAATTTTTTAGGTGATTCTCTTTAACACGAAATATTTTAAGCTCTACAGTCCAAGAGACAAAATGAAGGGTATCGTGTACATATGTGTACACTATACAGTCTCTGTGCTAAGTGACTCCGTCATTTTAGCATGAAGCAGCCATAAGCAATCTATACAAGTAGGACCGTGGTTGTGAGGAAATAAAACTATTCATAAACACCAAAATTTGAATTTCATATCATTTTTACTTGTCATGAAATATTATTCTTCTTTTGCTTTATTTATGTCAAAATGCCAAAACCATTTTTAGATCTAATGACACACGTAAATGGCACAGGCAGGATTTGGCCTGAACCAGAGTTTAAGAATCTTACTGTGAAGAATCTAGACTGGGCAGTGAAGTAGCAGCAACACAACCAGGTCACATGGGAAGGTCCTGGTTTGTGTGCTGGGGCTTCCTTGGGCACAGTGTACACACATGTGCTACAGTTAGGCCTGCTGAGACTGAGGATAGACTGCAGATGAAGAGCCCTTGAGGATTTCTCTCTCTCTGCCATGGATGAAACTAAAGGAATCTAGATTAGATTAAAATAAAGATGAGGGTATATACGTGTGTGTGTATGTATGTGTATGTGTGTAATGGGTGTCAGTCTGTGGTTTGGTGGTTAAGGTGGCTGGAACTCATTTTTCTGACCACGCGATTTGAATTCAGAACCTAGTCACTTGAAAACATGCAAGGTAGGGACCAGCAGTTGGCATAAAATCTATGTCGCTGGACTCCCATGTAGTCGACCGCAGTTTGAGTCCCAGACCCGGTGGCTTAAACTCATGCTGGGAGCATGTGGTGTATGCCCAAGATCCCGAGAGGAAAAGGGAGGAGAAGGGATTGCTGTGTGGCCATCCCTCCGGGGAGAGGGGTGATTTCTCGCTTTCTGCCTCTCTGTCTCTCTGCCTCTCTCTCTTTCCGGCAAGTGCATGCACCCTATAGCAGAAACCTCTAAAAAAAAAAAAAAAAAAAAAAAAAAAAGAAAAGAAAAGAAAAGAAAAGAAAACATGCCAAGCACATGTGCAAGCATGCCCCAAATCCTGAGAGAAGAATGAAGGATACGGAATTTCAGCCTAGTCACTCCCTCTTGCGAGGTGGTGCTTTCTCACTGTCCCTCTATCTCTGTCTCTTTCTGGCAAATGCACTCACCTGAAAGCAAATTTAAAAAACAATTTTATAAGCAGGCCAACAGGTAGTGTGACGTTAAGGCGCTGGATTCTGCATGGCTGACTCTGGTGGCTTGAAAATCATTCTGTGTGTGTGTGTGTCTGTGTCTGTGTGTGTGTGCGTGCGTGCGTGTGTGTGTGTGTCTAAAATCCTGAGGGGAGAATGAAGGACAAGGGATTGGGATGTGGCCATCCCCCACCTCCCAGGGATGATTTTGATTTTTCTTCTCTGTCTTTTTGTCTCTCTGGTAAATGTATCACCCTATGTCAGAAAAATAAAAATAAAGAAATATATGTAGAAATATTTATAGAGTAAATGATATATTATCAGAAATGGAATTTATCTCAAAATTTGCTTCAAAACTAGTTGAAGAGTAGGGGGTATAAGTGATCAAAATTGACCATGGCTTAATAATTTTTAAATGTATGTAATGAGCACATGGGTTTAGGATTGTACTGTCTATGCTATCTACACTTAAGCATTGCTCATAATAAAAAAAAAGTAGTACATATGATTATGATTAAGACAGATATGGATGTGTTTCTGTAGAACTGTATGCATGCTGTATTTGTTTTTAAAATAAAAGCAGGCTACAGAATAATATGTTTTTAAAATAATTATTTAATTTTATTTATCATTATTGTTATTTTTTTAATTGGCTATAGGGCATGTGCACTCACCAGAGAAGACAGAAAGAGCGAGAGAGCAAGAGAGAGAGAGAGAAAGAGAGGGAGAGAGGGAGAGAGAGAGAGAAAGAAAGCCCCCAGGTTTAGAACTCAAACCATGATCAGCCATTTGGGAGTCCACCACCTTAACCATCATGCCACCTGTTGGGCTTCAGAATAATGTATTTTATTCCTGTGTCTCCCAACTTGTTTTGCACTGTGTAGAGTCTTGGCATTTTGGCCTATGTCTCACAACCTCACAACCCTCTAGTTGTCTTTTTCTTTTTCTTTCTCTTTCTCTCTTTCTTCTTTCCTTCCTTCCTTTCTTTCTTTCTTCTTTATTTCTCTCTTTCTTTCTTTTTCTTTTCTTTTTAGATATTTTTTGCTATAAGGCATGTACAATGTACATTCGCTGGAGAGACAGAAACAGAAAACAATTTCACCCCTCAGGGGAGATCACCACCCCATAATCCCTTTTTCTTCATTCTCTTCTTGGGGTCTTGGGAACACAGGCACACTCACCTGGAGTGTTTTAAGCTGTCAGCTCCAGGACTCAAACCCCGGTTGACTATGTGGGAGTTCATTATGCCATCTGCTTGGTTGCTAGCTGTCTTTCTAAAACATAGCTTAGACTCTTCCTTATCTGTGCTTGGAAAATTATATGGCTTTACTTTCCCAACAGAGTGAAATATGAATTTTACAATATGGCATTCCAGTTCCTTTACAATATTGCCATAGTGTGTATTTCCAGCTGTTTGGTTGCTCATTCCATCTCCCTTTCCACGACATCCTATACTTCATAGTGAAATAATTCAGGGCCCAGAATTTACATTCATGACGATGTAACATCAGCAGTTCTGGCCCTGATACAAGCTCCTATGCCTCTGTCAGCTTTAGAAAATTCTTTTATAGGGACCACCTATATTGCTGGACTCCCATGTGGTCCCGGACCCGGTGGCTTAAACTCACGCCAAGCTCGTGTGCATGTGTGCTCAAGATCCTGAGAGGAGAATGAAGGAGAAGGGATTGCGGTGTGGCCATCCCCCTTGGGAGGTGATTTCTTGCTTTCTGTCTCTCTGTCTCTCTCTGTCTCTCTGGCGAGTGCACTCACCCTATAGCAAAAACCTCTCCAAAAAAAAAAAAAAAAAAAGAAAGAAAGAAAAGAAAATTCTTTTATAAAGCTGGATTCCTAACGATCCTTATTTCATATGGCTTGAGTGGAAATTAAATGACATAATATGTGAAAAGCATTTAGTGTTGAATTTCATACTAAGTAATAATTCACCAAATGTTATCTTCAATTATTAATAATTCTAGTGACTTAGCTCTTTATTTCCTCAGTAATTTAACATGTATTTATCATGTTCTTTTTAAGTGCCAGGCACCATGCTAAGTTCATGTCAGAATATTCACCAGTCCAGAAATGCATTACATGCTTTCACAGTGTTAGGTTTTCATTTGTACCATATTAGTTTTAGGAATTATCCTTCTAATGTCTCTGTCTATACAGTCATACTTACTTATCCCAAGACTAAGTTGATACTTTACTCTTAGCTCCAAGGTTGCTCCCAGAATGACAGCTAGCTCCTTCCGCCCTACTGTTCACTCCTCAATCCGCATCTTTAGTAGCTAAAAACTGGCTTCTTGACTATGCTCTACATTTTGGCATTTCTTCATAAAGAGTTTGATCTTTTGACAAAGGATCCATTTTTAATGTACCTGTGTATCTTCAGAGGTTTTAATCTAGTTGGGTTACAGAAAAGAAACACTCAATCATTTTTCCTTATTTATTATAATAACTAGACAAGGAAATCAGTACTGACAGATTGAACTTGCTCCCCTTTGATGGAGAATTACTAGAACACTAGTCTTAGCTGGGCTAAGAGATACCTGCCTATTTAAGTGAAGCAGAACATGAAGTCCTGCCATCCTCAATCTAAACACGGAGAAGCATAACCCCTTGAAAATAGGTATACCTTTCATTTCATAGTGGGAATTGAACATCCAGTGAATGGCCACTATGGTCATCAAATATTAAAGCAAAAGAAACAGAGACATTGTAAAGACCAATCTTCTCAGTTTTCCAATGGTCCAATGAATGTCAATGAAGTACACTGCAAAAAGGTCATGACTTCAACTTGTCATTTGATAGTAGGTACTTTGTGTCACTCTAGGCCCAAACTCTATCAGAAATCAGGTGTCCTCATCAAGAATTTCTACTCCAACTTGCTGCTCTGTGCCCCTCAGTTTAGGACTACAAAGTCAGGAGCTTGGCAAGCAGATGCTCCTCCAGCAATTATGGCCTGTGGGTGGTGGGGAGAGGAGAAGAAATCGGGGATTCCAGTCATAGCACAATGTGTGCCTCCTGCCTGCCTTGCCGGGTTTCACTTATTGAATTAGGACAAATTGGAACTTTCATAAACTGTGATATAAATCATTATCTCGAGTTAGCAGATGCAGTCGCACCAGGGTGGAGCACTGTTAATAACTCTGCTGGATTAGGACTGATTGGAACAATTTGAAACTTGTTTCTCTCAGCTTGATCAGCCTCATTGTAACCACGGCAATTATCCCATTTCACTTTCAATGGCTCAGCCTAGACATGTTGCTGCTTTATATCCATCCTTCTTAATGAAGCCAGCTCAGACTTTTGTTCATTTGTCAGAGCTATCCTATGCAAACAATAAATAACTCCACCCCCTAGGGTCCAAGGTAGATGTTTGCAAGGCTGAGATCTCCAATGGGCTAGACAAACACAATTCATTTGTTGGTTATTTCATGTATTTACTTATTCACTTCATTCTTTCATATGTGTGTAGCTGCTAGGTGCCAAAAAATAAATGTGTTAGGCTGTGGGACATGTAGAATTGAATTAAGCTGTATAATGTTGCATCTATTGTCAATGTTATTTCTCCTGATGGGTTGTTCATCTTTTTTTATTTAAGAAATTTATTAAAGCACCTTATCACAAAGATGGAAACATACAAATTAGAAATATGCAACCATCATTTCCCACAGTCAAGGTGAAATGTTATATATCTCTTCTGTTTTCACAGCTGAAAATTAGGGGTGCTCATTTTGCAGGCAAGGAGTATTCTTTAATGATAATAATAATAATGGCTACAATGTATCGAAATTTTGTATTGACTTGTTTTTAACTGCTGGAGATTTGTATTTACCTCAGAGAGACAGAAAGAGAGAGAGGGAAAAAGTCTCAATGGGGTAAGGTCAAACTGAAATCTCTTCTTCATTTCTCAGTTTTGGGAATTTGGGGCATACATACACATGTGTCCAGTGTTTTTTAGGACTGAGGCTCAAATCATGGTCAGCTATGTGAAGTCTGGCTCTCTTAACTACAGAGCTGGAGGGCTGTCCCCAATGTGTTGACTTTCTACAATGGTCCATGCACTATTTAAACCTAACCAGTTTGTATCCAGGAAGTTCATGACCAGGATGTCACAGAGTACGTAAGAGTTCATAGAACAGAGCTCAGCTTTGGACTAAACTGATTAGCAAATACATCAGCTGGGCAGTTGCATAAGAATAGCACCTTAAAAAATAGAGAAAGTACAACTTGATAGATGCAGGATGAAGAAGAAAGTATATTTTCCATAGAGGGAAGGGTATGATCTAAAGACATCCTTTATTACTTTGTCGAAACTGTGATGAAATGTTAGGTGAAAAGATAGGGAGGAAAACTGTCAAATAATGATCCCTCTTAAGACTTTGTAAGCTTGGACTAATCATCAATGAAGTATAAATACAAATTAAACATGTATTCCACTTTTGGCATATTTGCAAACCTCAAGTTACATGAAGTGCAAGACCTGGACTTTTGTTAAAGTGTTCGACGTGACAAAGATTTTGCTCAGTGCTTTGGGGAACATGAAGGTAAATACAAGTTTAGTCTTCATGGGTTTCCTGCTCATTTGAGAAGATGACATAGGATTCATGCTGGAAATTGATATCAAAATATAAGCAAGAAGGCTAATGAGGAATGGGAAAAGTTAGTTGAGTGCTCTTAATTTCTACCACTCATTTGGGTTAGTTCTTACCAAGGATATTTCCGCAGAGAAACAGAAACCACCTTGTCATTTCCTTGAAATCATGTTCTCCTGATTTTGATTTAATATCATAGTGCCATTTAAAACATTTTTATAAATTTTAATATTATTTTTATAGAAATACTTTATTTTTGGTACCATTTTTTATATATGGTCTTCATAGTCTCACCTCACAAGGAAAAAAATAAAATTTCCATAGAAAGTTGAATACTTTGTACCCTTCTAATGGATGTCATTTCTATCATAGTCTCATCCTTGGGTAAAGCACTAGTTTCAATTTTTTTCTTTCTTTTTTTTTTTATTGCTGATTATCTATATGTACAAAATCCATGGTGGTTAAAGGGACTGGATCCCACATGGCTGACCACACAGTTTGAATCCTGGATCCAGAAACAGCTTGAAAAAACATGGCAGGTGCGTGTGCACATGTGCCCAAAATCTCAAGAGGAGAATGAAGGAGAAAGGATTGCAGTGTGGCCATACCCTAGGGGAAAATGGGAGAAGGTGCTTTCTTACTCTCCCTTTCTCTTTGTCTGTCGAGCAAGAGCACATACCCTATAGTAAAACAAAACAGAGAAAGAAAGAAGAAAAAGAAAAAAATACGTAACATAAAACTATGATATTGAGATTCTCTTGGAATAATAAAGACATTTTTAAGAAATTAATATTCAAATTCAAATAGATGAAATTAGGTCTGATTGACAAATATAAATTAGAACAGTACATACAAATATTTAAACGATAAAGACTGTTGTTGAAAAAAATCCATAGGAAGGTACTACTGTAGAGTATCAACATCTCACACTGAGATGTAACAACAGTGGCAGTATTTTGTGCTTTTCTTTTTCTCTTTTCTTTTTTTTGGAGAGGTTTTTACTATAGGGCGCATGTGCTCGGCAGAAAAACAGAGACAGAGAGACAGAAAGTGAGAAATCACCCCCCAGGGGGGAAGGCCATGCCACAGTCCCCTCTCTCCCTTCTCCTCTCAGGATCTTGGGCGTGCACGCACATGTGCCTAGCGTGAGTTTAAGCCACTGGGTACAGGACTCGAATCATGGTCTGCTACATGGGAGTTTGGCAACATAGCCATTACGCTAACTGCTGGTCTCATTTCATGCATTGTTACTGCTGAATGTTATTCCATGTGGGCAGAGTTCTTATCTATGCAATGTTGTATGTTTACCTCTTCCACTAGAGCCCAACTCCCATGACGATCTTAAGGAAGGTTGTCCTGATCTTGAATTCACTGTGCCCTGAACAACACTGAGAGGTTCAGTGACTCTGTGCTCAGTGAGCCCCTATGTCAATAAAAGAACAAAAATTTCACTTCACACTGAAATTGTGGAAATGGAGGATGGAAATCAAGGTTCAGGTTTCACAGTAGTTCTTGGTTTTTGAGAATTAAGTATACCATAAAAAGAAGGATGTAGTGGCCTGGCAGTGACATATGCAAGAAATACACATGCATTTCTACATAGAACGTTAGGGGCTAGGATGATGAAATCTTGGAAATGACACAGAGAAGAGGCCTGTGATTTTCTTATCAGTTTGCTTTGGTGATACCTGGAGGGTCTGTCTTAAACTTACTAGCTACCAGAAAGAGGAAGCAGATTCCCACTCAGATACTTGTCAGTACTGAGGAAAGTCAAATATCACAGTATTATATAGGCATCTTCCCAATTAGAAACTTATACATTAGAAATCTGTAAGTCATCCAGTCTCCTAATATTTGAATCTCAGCTGCTGACTTGTATCCCTGGCCCTGACTTTCCCATATGTTTTCTGTGAAAATTTAGTAGTGTTAAAGTGTTTAATAACTTCTAAGGCAATGCTATCTATCATTCTGAGTTTCAGAAGTCTATTTTTAGTAATGGGTTTTTAGTAATGGATAACAACCAAAGCGGCAGCAATGACCACCTTTAGGAGACAAACCATGTTCCAAGCACTAAACTAAGTGCTTCTGTAAATTAGTGTATTTAATCTTCACCGTATCCCTGGGAAGAACAGAGTCTTGGGGGGCCAGCAGATGGCATAGTGGTTATGTCGTTGAACTCCCACATGGCTGACTGCTGTTCGAGTCTTGAACCCAGTGGTTTGAAAATCACACCAGACGGATCCCAGGATCCCGGGAAGAGAATGAAGAAGAAGGGATTGTGGCATGGAATCCCCTCTTTCCCTCTTACTGTCTCTGTCTTTGCTTTCCCTCCCACTCTCTCTGTCTCTATCTCTGGTGAGCACAGGCCCCCGAAGGCAAAAAAATCTTCCTAAAAATAAAAAAGGGAGAACCAGCAATTAACGTAATGGCTATGTCACTGGACTCCCATGTAGTCGACTACAGTTCGTGTCCCGGACCCGGTGGCTTAAAACTCACGCCAGGCATGTGTGCGGGTGTGCCCGAGATCCCGAGGGGAGAATGGAGGAGAAGGGATTGTGGCATGACCATCCCCCCTGGGTGGTGATTTCTCATTTTCTGTCTCTATGTCTCTCTCTGTCTGTCTGGCAAGCACACACGCCCTATAGTGAAAACCTCTCAAAAATAAAATAAAATAAAATAATTTTTTTAAAAAGTAGAGTATCAATAAGTACTTGGGGCCAGCAGATGGTGTTAATGGTTATGTCACTGAACTCCCATGTAGTTGACCACAGTTTGAGTCCTAGACCCAGTGGCTTAAAACTCAAACTCACTCCAGGTGTGTGTGCCCAAAATTCTGAGAGAAGAATGGAGAAGAAGAAACTGTGGCATGGCCATCCTCCCCTGGGGACTGGTTTCTCACTTTTTGTGTCTCTGTCTCTGTCTCTCTGGCAAGCACAAATGCCCTATAGCAAAAATCTTTCCAAAAAAAAAAA
>NW_006201854.1:600346-609969 GCF_000334495.1 Tupaia belangeri chinensis | reverse complement strand
AAAAAAAAAAAAAAGTATTAAAAGTAGAAACACCAGCATTATTCAGCCCAGTATTATTCAGCATTGCTCCTATTTTATAAAGAAGGGAATGTAAGTACAGGAAAACCAGCATTTGCATGCAGCCACACAAAGACAGAGTGGGGATTCAAATCTTATCTTGGCCACCATGATAGATAGCTTCCCAAGGAGAGGATGCTTGCCTAGTAATTGTACTTCTGTACACCAGTGTAATCCTAATATTTTTTCCATGTCAGCATTCGACATGTTTGAAGTTTGTTAGCTTCGACTTTCCTCGCTCTTTTAAAATTTAGCCAGAGGATGTATGTGCTCGCTAGAGAGTGACAGAGGAAGACAGAGAGGGAAGGTGAGAAAGCACACTTAGAGGAATGGTCATGCCACAACTCTTTCCTCTCCATTTCTCCTTGCTTTTGAGATTTTGGCTATGCACACACATGCCGAGGATGTTTTACAAGCTGCTGGGTTCAGGACTTGAACCTTGCAGCCATGTGGGATTCAGCTGCCTCAATCACCTGGCCACCAGCTGGCCCAACTTTGATTTTCTAGTGCATCTTCTTCCTACTTATCCCAGCATTCTCTAATACTTTAAATACTTCTATTTAGACAGTTTCCTTTATCCACCACAACTTTGTGGGATTTAGAAATGAAGTAGGTCAGAATTTAACTGAGTCAGGGTTAATTAGGAGCCGAAACACTTCAACAAGAGTCATCTCTTGAGCATCTTGGATCTTAGCAACATAGTTTACCTACTGCTGTTGAAGCATTCCTGTAAAGACCCTTTCTGTTCTAAGCTTCTGCCCCAAAGTAATTATGGATTGGCCCTGTCTGCTTGAGGTAGAAAAAGTCTACATTTCTGAAAGTTGCATGATTAAAGCAAGTCACAGGAAATTGACGTAGCAGTCCCTGAGTCCTGAGGGGCACAGAGGATGTGATTAGAGGTCATTATGTCCAAGGTTGTGGGCTAAGATTACACTCATGTACAGGTTGCCATGGAAACAGAGCTGACGTGACCTGCCTCTTTGCCCCCACCTGGATCTCTCTCTGAGAAGCTGATTGAAGAGGAGGCTTTGGATGGTGCTCAAAAGAGTAAGGACCCATTAAATGACCTTTTATTTGGCAGCCAGGACCCCCAAGTGTAGGCTGCAGTACAATGAACAGAGGCAAAATGATTGATGGCAGTGGGAAAGCTCACAGCATTATGGGATAGAGTACCGATTACCCTATATATTGGAGTAAAGTAGACAGCAATTCAAAGAATGTCAATGTCTAATTTATTGAAATAGTGTTGATTTCTCACTGACTAAATGCACTAGAATTATATCCCAATCAAATTATATGTGTTTAAGAATTGACAAAGAAGACATTTCCTATTTAGCGAGGGAAAATGAAAAGTAGAACATTTGTCCCATTTATTTTTTTCATTCAGTGAACTTTGAATGTGTGTTGGTAGAATTGAAAGAATGTGAGCTTTCAAGCCAAGGGAACCTGAAGTGTACCTCGCTGCAATAATCACTAATCTTCCAAGCAAGTCTTTTCTTGGCTGGGAAGCTCCATTTCTGCATCTATAAAATGAGAGTATCTGTGGAAACAATTATTAAAAGGAATATAATGAAAAATTAAAGATACTTTTAAGTAAATATTTATGAAGAAATTTGTGTCTGTGTGTTAAGAGGATGACCCAGTTATACTCCTGTGGTGTCATCACTGATTTGCTGCAACACCCTGGGCAAGTCCTCTCACCATACTTAATCGGTTGCCTCCTCTATCAGATGTGGACAATCAGAGGTTGTAGTGCTTACACAATAGATTATATATAGAGAGAAACAATGCATTGAATATAGGACCTACCCAAGAAAAAAGTAAATGAATAAAGTTTGGTTTTTTTTCTTTGTTTTCTTTTTTTTTTTTTCCCCTATAGGGCGCGTGTGCTCGCCAGACAGACAGAGAGACATAGAGATGGAAAGCCAGAAATCACCCCCCAGGGGGGATGGTTACACCGCAATCCCTTCTCCTCCATTCTCCTCTCGGGATCTTGGGCATGTACACACATGCGCCCCGCGTGAGTTTTAAGCCACCGGGTTCAGGACGCGAACCACGGTCGACTACGTGGGAGTCCAACGACATAGCCATTATGCTAACTGCTGGTTCCCAATGAATAAAGTTTTTAAAACATATATTTTTTATTTTACAGATGGAAAACAGAGAGAGAGGTAACAAAATAACAATTATGGTTGATAGTAACTAATTGGCAGAACATTATGACTATGGGATTAAACAAAAAGACAAACAATATACATAAGTAAATCATGTAGCATGCTAGAAAGTGCATAATACTTTGAAAAAGAATAAAATAAAATGAGGACCATGACGGGGATTGGACATGCTGAATAGGTGAGGAAGGACAATTCATTTTGAATGAAGTGGTCAGGGTAGATCTCATTTGGACAGAATCTTGAAGGAGGTGGGAATGTGTGCTGTGTGCATACCTGGTATAAAATAACACCTGACAGAGGGAAGAGGTATAGGCTTTAAGTTGTGATTAGTAAAGGCCTTAGTGTGACAATAATGGAATTAGAGGGAGGTAGAGGAGCTGAAGAAAATAGAGGTAATGATCATATTCATGTGTTTACCAAAAAAGTAAGAATCCAATGGTCAGGACTAGTAAGGCTTATCAGCCTCTCTAAAGATGCTTGTTTTCTGCTGAGTGAGATGGAAGCTGTGGCAAGGACAGGAGAATGGCATATTCTCACATTTAAAAAGAAGGTCACTTTCCAGTTAAAAGAATGTACAAACTGTGAAGGAAGTATTAACTCGAAAAGACCTCCAATCTCTTCTTTGTGAAAGTTCTTGTATTATTTCACACAACTGCATACAAATATACAATTATCTCAAAGCAAAAAGGTTTTGAAATAGGGGAAAATATAAGCAAAAAAAAAATTGGGGCAGCAAGTGGTGTAGTGGTTAAGACACTCGACTCCCATGTGACTGACCACGGTTCGAATCCAGGACCCAGTGGCTTGAAAATCATGCCAGGTATATGTCCAAAATCCCAGGAGAAGATGGGAGAAGAGATTTTGGAATGGTCATCTCCCCTGGGGATGGATTATCACTTTCCCTCTCATTGTATCTCTGTCTGTCTCCTTTCTAGTGAGTGTATGTGCCCTTAAGACAATAACCTTAAAAAAAGAAAAGATACGCAAAAAAATTGACACTACTAGGATCTCTTCTAGGACAGGATCTCACAATAAGGAAAAACTTCTAGGGTGGTATCACAATTTAATAAGAAATGGACCAGACAGACAAAGAAAGGAAAAAGCTGAGCACTGTGCTCTCCAATCCTGTAGCCACTAATCACTTGTGGCCACTGAACACTTGAAACATAGCTAGTGGGACTGAAAATGCTCCATGTAAAATATGCACCAGACATTGAAAATGTAGGGAGGAGAAAAGACTGTAACAGATTTCCACAATTTTGTAACGATTACAGGTTGTAATAATAATATTTTGAATAGATGGAATTAAATGAAATATGCTAGTAAAATCTTAAAGACAGAAAGTTTCTGGGAGATGAAATCAGGCAAATACAATTATAAATGATGGCAAAATAATGGGAAATGAGAAAGCCATGGGAACAGGATCAGCACAAACACAGATTTCACTTCACTATACAATTAAAATGAAACAACAGTGAGAATTGTGTTTTCAGACCAGAATATGTAAATGTTGTAAACCTTACTAATAATAGCACGTGAGAGAAGAGGACAGGAGAGGGAGTGAAAGAGAGAGGATGCGTGAGTGTTAGTTTTCTCATAGTGGAAGTCAACTTACAGGTCTGAAACAGAAACTTACAGATTCTATAACAACTTAAAATTTGTTGTAACAAGAATCACTGAGTTATTGTAGTGAGGGCTACAGCATGAGAGGTGGAAGAGATGGGAAGAGTCACCTCACTATCATCCCTTCACTGTGCTCATTTCCACTCTTACATCTGCTTGCTGTGTAGACCTCTGATCTGCAATCCCACACAACATCTCAATGTATCTAAACCTTTGGCGTGCTGGGAGCAGCAGATGACTGTTTGGTGAAGCATCGACTGATTCCTTAAGGCCCCAAATGTTTCTTTCTTTGAACTTGTATAACTCACTTTCAGGATCTTTCATGCTTTCATTTTGTGGGTGTTACCTCCCCAGGTAGAATCTGTTCTTAGCCACTTGATCCACTTGTCTCACTTCCTTTTTCTTTACAGCTGTGGCTATTACCTGACAATATATCCACAGCCAGAGCTGAGCTTTTCATTTCAAAGTAACTTCAGACTAAGTGGAGCATTTAAATGCATGTAAAAAATGTATATGACCATAAACTAAAAAAATAAAAATAGAATACTCTGGCAGAGGAGAGTAGGATAAGAGCTGTAATAATAGCACTTTCACTTTTAATTTAATTATATATTTATTATATACTTTAAAATAGACATATTTTATTGTTGTACTCTTGAAATGGAATAAAAAAGTGATTTGGTTATGGAAAGAGGAAATATACTATTAATGAAAAAAATGCACAGGAAGAAACTAAGAAATAGCACACCCAAGCAGGAAGAGTAGAGAACATTTTGGAAAAGCTGTGGGTTTTTTAAATGATTCCTAGTATGTGAAGTGAATATATAACAAGGGAAAGTAAAGGGAGATACTTTGGAAGCAGAATTACAGAGGAAGAAAAAAATAGATACTACATATGGAGTATTTAGCAGAAGTTTGTGGTGAAGTGGGACCTGGTAGCCACAGGAGAGACAGGTGGTTTGATGGTGAGTCAAGAACCCTCTTGGCAAGGGGTGAGAGTGTGTTCTGTCTTGGTTGTCTTCCAAAGTGACTTCAGCCCCTTCTCTATACAAGGAATCATGCAGTCTTGGAGGTTGGTAGACACAGATTCTTTGTAAGAGAGTTTAAAACAGAATCATGAAGATGTCCATCATCCCTCTTTGCCTGTTACTCCACCTGTCTCTCCAAAATGACAAAAACAGCTTGCTTTGCTTCTTTTGGCATTAATATTGTGATAAGGAAATAAAAGCCATTCAGCAGGCAGATAAAATCCCATTTTTAGCAAGATTGCATGTTTTATGAAACCATTATGGGGGACATATCAAAGTACACAGATCTCTTCTTAGTCTGAAAAGACTATTTGTTGGAGATAATGGTGAGCCAGTTGTCACATCTGCCACCTTGTGTTGCTAAGGGAGAAAAGGACAGTGATCTTCTGTCTTATGATGATATTATTTCAAAGCCCCTTCACCTTTTCTTCACAACATCCCTCTGATATAAACAGAGTGGGAGTTATGGCTCTCAAAATCACTGATTATTCAGCTAACACATGAAGAGCTTAGATGGATTTCTTAAGGTCATGCAATTGTTGGTGAACCAAGCTCTGCACAGTGATTAAGAATATGAGCTTTGGAGAGAAATGGTTGAGACTGACTCTGCCTTTGCCTGGTAGTTGCATAAACTCAGCACTAATTTAACCTCCCTGAGCCTCAGTTCCCCAGTGACACAAACATGAGGTTGATAAACCTACCTGGCAGCATGACTGTGAAGACCAAATCACTTTTATATTACTATGGTGGTTAACTTTCACTAAGCGCATACTTTGGAGCAGATAATATGGCAAACATTTTATGTCTTATTTAGGTCTAATGGCAACTCGTAGTATAAAAACATTAGGTTATGCAGTGATCCCACCAAAATGGGTTTGAGTTCCAACTCTACTGTCTCTTAACTGTGTGAATTTGTGTAATTACATTTACTCATTAAGCCTCAAATCTTTCATTTTTTAAAGCAAAATAATAGTACTTACTCAAATTGGTTTTATGTGACTCAAATTAGAAAATGAATATAAATTATTCAATGTACAAATACTTAAAATATATTTAGTCTTTTTACAATGATATGATGATTTGACCTCTATCCTAAAAATTGTTAGAACTAAGGAACTAAAAAGACAATGATAATTTCAATCAAGAAATTAATGACATTATAAGACTTTCAACTGGAAAAAACAATGTAGTTTTAGAGCCAGGAAAGATTATTTTTGGAGAAAAGGTTGGGGGTAGATCTTAGGAAAGCACACAAGTGGGACCTCTTGGGTGATGGAATTATATATATTAGAAACTGTGTTAATGGATTTATTTTTCAAAATGTCTCCAGCTATAAGCTTATCATTTAAACTGTATCTGGGGACAGTGGTGGTGTGGCGGTTAAGGCCCTGGACTCCCACATGGCTGACTGCGGTTCAAGTCTTGGACCTGGCATTTGCTTATTCCTGCCCTCCTCTCTCTGGTAAGTATGCATGCCCTATAGCAAATTAAATAATAATAACAATAAATAAAATTAAATAATTATTTTAAAATGTTTAGATAAATAAAGATATATCATATCTTAATGACATCACTTTTAAATGTTATAAAGCTTATATATTGAATTATCTATTGGGATCTATTTCTAGGTTCTCTTAACTAATCCTCTGATATGCTTCAGAAATAAACCCAACTAATACATCTTGAACACTTTTCTGTGTACTTTGAATATATCAGTAAACAAACAAAAAATGTCTTCACTCAAGGAGCTTTCATTCCTACTCTATTCCTACATGTCATCAGGTCTATTTGATTATTATTATTTTTTTCAGTTTTTGCAGAAGGTGCATGTGCTTCCACAAGAGAGACAAAAAGAAGAAAATATTCTCTTAATAGAACATGGTCACACCAGCCCTTTTCATCCATTTCTCCTTCCCATCAGGACTTTGAGCATATATGCACACATTCTTGTCATGTTTTCAAGTTGTCAGGGCTGGGATTTGAACCAGTCAGCCATATGAAACCTAGCTCCTGTAACCACTGTGGTTCAAGACCCATAGTATTTGCCTTTCGTTTTTTTTTTTGGGGGGGGGAGAGGTTTTTTGCAATAGGGCGCGTGCGCTCGCCAGACAAACAGAGAGAGACATAGAGACAGAAAGCGAGAAATCACCCCCCACGGGGGATGGTCACGCCACAATCTCTTCTCCTCCACTCTCCTCTCGGGATCTTGGGCATGCACGCACATGCGCCCGACATGAGTTTTAAGCCACCGGGTCCAGGATGTGAACTGCAGTTGACTACGTGGGAGTCCAGCGACATAGCCATTACGCTAACTGCTGGTTCCCAAGACCCATAGTATTTGCCTTTCTAATGGTTTTTGTAGTTGAAAATATTGGTTTAGTATTTATATTACTCATTTTTAAGCAATCAATATAATACACACACATATAAACACACACAAACACTTCCTAGGATCTATTCTGATTCATTTTTATTGAGAGAGATGAGTGCTTTCACAAATTTTTTAATATAAATATATTAACAACCTTAAATGCTTAGTGAGTTTTTCATCTAATAAGCTTAAAAAAATATATAGGGACCAGCAATTGGCATAATGGCTATGTTGCTGGACTCCCATGTAGTCGACCGCAGTCTGAGTCCCAGATCTGGTGGCTTAAACTCTCGCCAGGCGTGTGTGCGTGCGTGCCCAAGATCCTGAGAGGAGAATAGAGGAGAAGGGTTTGCAGCATGGCCATCCCCCTTGGGCGGTGATTTCTTGCTTTCTGTCTCTCTCTGTCTTTCTGGAGAGTGCACACGTCCTATAGCAAACACTTCTCCAAAATAAATAAATAAATAAATAAATATAGCTATGTACATTTTTATATAAATATATGTATGCAAATAGCAATCTCTTTAATTTCGTGAATTTTATATTTTGATTATTATTTTCTTGTTTGTTTATAGCTTGCAATTCATGAATTTAGTTCCAGGAAATATTTCTGTACTATTCTTGAGTTATTTTTAATAAATTATTATTATCACTATGTTATTCCTGTTAGATCTTCAAATAGGTCTCTCATCAAGCTCTCTTTTTCTGAATACCTATTGTATTCGAGCTTCTTTTCTTGGCTGTGTGTTTCTCGAGATGTGTGAATGTTTGCCCCTCTTAGCTTCCAGTGCCTCCTCTCTTACCTGCTGGATTATTCCTGGTGGTGGTAATCCTAAGAGTTATAAGAAGTTAAACGTCATCTATCCCTAAGGTCCCATGGGCTAATTCTTAGCCTAGGTACCAAGATAACTGTTTTGTTCCCATCTGCCAGTATCAGGAATGGGAGGGTTGATTGCTATTCAGTCCTTAATTTCTCTTTGATCCAATCCACTCCCATGAAACTGATGCTGGCTTTTCCCATAAAGGTTCAAAGTTTTTGAGAGTCAGCTCTCCCAATTATTTGCATCTTTAAAACAGAACTCTACGGAATCGGTCCCCAAGCTCTTTCCTGATGTACAACAGAGAAGACCTTGGCCCCTGCTACCTCCCTGAAATGTACTTTAGCCCAAAAGTTTTATTTGCACGTATCTTTCCACTGCCTGACAGATGCTGGGCACAGAATGGGCTTCCGGATTAGAGCTGATTGTAGAAGGAATTTGAGACATTAGTTAAGTTACCATGTTTGTATAGTATTTTTCATCGAGGGTGACATTTCGTTGGGCGATTTTCAGTAGTTATCTCAAAGGATAACCTGAAGTGTCGTGTAAACGTTTACAAATCCCTCCGTGACTCTCCTTTGCCAAATATCTATCGTTCTCTTTCTTTTTTTCCCCCATTCAAGGAATTTCATAGTCCTGAACAAATCTCTTCAATCTTATGCTCCAGATCAACGGAATTCCTCACAGCTAAGATCTTATTTTCTTGCCTTTGTCCATGCTAATATTTTCTGCACCTCATACTCTATGTTTTTTCATTTATCAAATTTTTTTCTTCTTAAAAAATTGTCCACCTGGTATTACACTTATTCCTTTTAGTAAACCATGCTAGCCTCCTTTCCTTCAATCCCATTTTAATTCTGGCTATTTAAAAAATATCACCGCCCCTGAATATCTGTGTTGAATGTGTGTGTGTGTGTGTGTGTGTGTGTGTGTGTGTGTGTGCGCGCGCATATGCCCACTAAATGTTTACCTAATTGTCTTCATTGGATTGTGAATCCCCTGAGAGTAGAAATAGCACTTAATTCTATTTCTATCCCCAGAGCCTAACATAGTTGCAATGCTGGTCTCAAATATTCCTTTATTTGATTTTAATTGGACACAATGAATATACTTCTTAAGCAATGACTCTCAGACCCCAATGCAAGCAGAAACTGGGTGGAGGGTAGGATATTTGAGTGAAGGTGACTTTGAACACAAATCTCACTGCATCAGTATTTCTGTCCCCCGTATGCTTTCTATATCCCACCTCCCTACTCCTTGTCCCCAGCCCCAATAGTTTCCATTCTCTGCTGCCAAAATGCCCGGGGAATGCAGGGGCAGATTCAGAAATGTTGTGAAATGCAGCCACGCAGTGTTTAACAAACAACATAACAAAGGCATCTGTCACAAAGCATCACCTTCTGTTCCTGGGAGACTTCCGCCAGCACCGTGGCACGCTCACCGCCTTTTCTCTTCCTCTCTGCTCATTCTCTCTAATTACATGTGGCATTCTCTCTCCATCACACAAGGAAAGAGGCCCTCGTTTTGGCAGGAAAATGGAGAAGCTTGGCTAAGG
>NW_006201854.1:565225-600034 GCF_000334495.1 Tupaia belangeri chinensis | reverse complement strand
GGACGAGAAATGTGAGAAGATTGGCAAGGGAATAAATCCTGCCACAAGCAACGTTTCCTTCTCAGACAAAGAATTTGGGCCAGGTCACCTATATAAATTGATTAACAGGGATTGAAAGGCCACTTCATGCCTAAATGAGCCCTCCGACTGACAGAAAATCAAAAATATCTCCATCTTCTCACTCTTCTCATTAAAAACTCACATCTTTAGAATCACATGCCGTGTTCTCGTCAATCTGATTCGTACCTACATTTCTATCCAAACCTCCGTCTGCATTTGCTCAAAAACAGAACTGGCTTCTAACTTTGCATTTTATAGCCTCTTTATACCCAACTTTATGCTGCATTGTTCCCCAGAATCTAAGCTCAAGTATAATAATAACATCAATAACAGCCAATGCTTGCATTTCATACTCACTGTGTGCCAGGAAAAATGCCAAATGATTTTATGCATTTACCTCATGTAACACTTACAGCGATCTTATGAAGTATATGACATTATTTCTCCCATCTGTTAGATAAGGAAACTGGAGCTTAAAAAGGGATTAAAAAATGTAAAATAAAAATAACATCACACACCTAGAAAGCAGGGACTGAAGTATGATTTATCATCTTTGTTTATTATAAGCAAGTAAATGTAATAACTAGGCTAGTTTTCTCCTCCTAACTGTATGGGTCCTTCCTAACCCTGCTGAAAAGCTCAGGCCAGGTGATTGATATCTTCCCTATAAAGCCTGCTCCGATCCCCATAGATGGACTCACACCTTGCTGTCTATACTCCATATTTCCTTTCAGATCCCTTCTGCTAGTCCATATAGCTGAGCCCACTCTACCCAGAGAAGAAAGGGAATCTCTCAAAGGGCTAGTTTTGTTCTGCTTCATGCGAGTGATGTTTCAGCAGGCAGCTCAATATCCCTCTGCTCCTAAGATATGTGTTTTAGTAAAGATCCACACTGTGTTCAGGTAAGAGAATAGCCAGCCTAATCAATTTACAAATTTAAATAAACTTTCAGCCAATTTTGAAAGCTACCTGCTATGTGAATTTCGTCTTTCCTTATGCCTTGAGATGTATAGTGTTTGTCCTCCTGTTCAGTTCCCATCACTGACAATCATTGGCATTACAATCAGTGCTTTTGAAATAATGAAGGCTTGGATTCTGACAACATTTGGTTCTTAGAATATTGGTTTGTTATTCAGTCCATTTATTCATTCATCAAATATTTATTGAGCACTTATGTTCGAGACACTGCCCTAGGTTCTAGGGACTTAGCCGTTAACAACACAGACATGGCTCTGTCCAAAAGAATTCCCTGCCTGTCACATTAGTAGCCTTATTGTCTGCAAGAGCATGTGATGGATTCTAGAATAAAGTCAGATGTTGTGAAAAGTAACAGTTTACATTCATTCAGCTTATTCTTTTTTGGCAATGTGCTATTGAAAATCAAACTATTGTATCTTTGATGGCATAGTGGTTACATCATTGGATTTCCATGTAGCCAACCATGGTTCGAATTCTGGACCTGGCAGCTTAAAGCTCATGCCAGGCACATGTATGTGCAGGCCCAAAATCCTGAGACGAGAATAGAGGAGAAGGGTTGGGTGGTGGTGGTGAGGGGATGATTTCTCACTTTCTATCTCTCTGGTGAGTGCATGCACCCTATAACAAAAATCTCTCTAAAAAAACAATGTTGCATCTTTATGAGATCAGTCCCACCACTACCTCTAGTTTACAAATTATTTCTGGAGATAAATTCTATCATTATTTATGTTTTACAGATGATGGAAGTGAGTCTCTCAGAGGTTAAAAATGTGATCATATTCACAGAGTTAACAAATGGCAAAGACAGGATTTTATTTTATAAGGTTTTGCCATAGGACATTTGAGCTTGCCAGAAAGAGACAGTAAGAGGAAAACTGAGAAATCACCCACTGGGGTGATTGCCATGCCATAGTCCCCTCTCCTCCACTCTACTCTTGGGATTTGGGGCACACATACACATGTCTGGCGTGATTTTCAAGCTAGCAGGTCTGGGACTCGAACTGCAGTTGACCATGTGGGAGTCTAGTGCCTTACCCACCATGCCACCTGCTGGCTTGGAAGATGATTATTTCAATACTTACTGGACTGTGTGCATGCCCTGCTATTACTTGCTGCAATAGTGCTAATGCAGCACAGACTACAGCAGGATCTAAATTTGTGTAATTTTTAGGTTTTGCATCAAATAACATAAAGGACTAGGTACCTGTCTACGCTATAGTAACAAACCACCCACCCTCATGATTCTTGGCTTATCTCAAGCCTATGCAGCCTGACTTCTATCCTTAGATGCAAGTATTACGAATTAAGAGACATTATCATCCTGGGGAAATGTGGCTGAAACAAAGCAGGGATCTCATCTGGAAATGAGGTCCTCTTCTAATGCAGGAAAAACAGAAATTCCCCAAACTGAAAATTATTAAGGATTGAACGTAAAGTGTCTTTCTAGGTGGCTTAGAATGCATGATTCATTTACATTTTAATGGCACAAAGTAAAGGTTAAGACTTCAGACTTTGGTTATAGCAATTAAGTAACATCAGGGCCTTAAGATTTCTAAACTCAGAAACCAGCAGTTAGAGGAATGACTATGTCGCTAGACTCCCACGTAGTCGACCGCGGTTCCCGTCCCAGACCCAGTGGCTTAAAACTCACGCCGGGCATGTGTGCGTATGTGCCCAAGATCCCGAGAGGAGAATGGAAGAGAAGGGATTGCGGCATGACCATCCCCCCTGGGGGATGATTTCTCACTTTCTGTCTCTATGTCTCTCTCTGTCTTGTCTGGTGAGCACACGCACCCTATAGCGAAAATCTCTCAAAAAAACAAACAAAAAAAAACAAAAAAACCAGAAAAAACAAAAAAAAGATTTCTAAACTCCTCCTCAAAAAAAGACTTTTTTTTTTTTTTTTTCAAATTCTTAGCGTATTTTGCCAGACGGAAATTACTGGCTGAGAGCCTAGTAAAACCTAAGATGAATGGTGTCAGACACCTGATGATGACTTCCTCCAAAAATAAAAATTGATTACCTAAGACTCCACCAGTTAAGACAGCCTTCTTCACCAGGCATTGAACTAATCAGTCGCCTAGGACTCCTACTCGTAATTTTTCTATGACAAAAATGCATGTGGGGAACTCCTCAGAGAAACAAGGCCTTCTCAGCATGAGTGTCCACTTTCCTTGCTTTGCATATGACAATTAAATTCCCTCTATCACTCCTGTGGCTACAGAATGGTTTTTGGCACTTGGGCAAGTTAGTTTGAGTTTGGTAACATTGTTCCTACAGGATACTTGACAACATAGAGAGGTATTTTTATTGCCTCAACTGAAGTAGGGGCGAGTGCTACTGCCTTTTAGAGAGCAGAGGCCAGGGGTGCTGCTAAATGCCCTACAAGGCACAGAATATTCTTCACAATTAAATTTTACAAATTAATATGTCAACGGTGTTGCTCTTGAGAAATTCTAGGAGAGTTACTGACCTGCAGAAAGTACTCACATGACCACTGTGCTCAGGTATAGACATAACTACTTATGATGCCCGAGTGGGCAGGGAAGCTCTTTCAGGGGTTCTGAAATCAGATCTGTGCCATTTGTTGCTTTGATAAAGAGACAAGAAAGAGTTAGTGACTAAGGGGAAGAATTTATTCCCTGATTTTAAAGAGCAGACTAGAGTCCGTGACTGTCTGTGCACTCCTGGACAGGATGCAAAACTTACATTGGGGAAGAGGTGCACCTGCACAACCAAGGGCAAATCATTCAGGAGGTGAGGAGGCCTGGTCAGTGTCTTCAGGAGACAATAAGGAGAGCACTGTCAGGGAGCAATCATCAGTTGGGGGCAGTTTCCTTTCTGGGCATGCAGGATGGGACAGAATGACTGATTTTCCTTCTCTGCAAGGGACTTAAAAATAAGCAATTATTGGGAGCAGCAGATGGAATAATGGTTAAATCAATGGAATCTAGTTGACTGCAGTTTGAGTCCTGGACCTGGTGGCTTAAAACTCATGCTGGGCATGTGTGCGTGCCTGCCCAAAACTTAAGAGGAGAATGGAGGAGAAGGGATTACAGCGTGGCTGTGTCCTTGGGGATTGATTTCTCACTTTCTGTCTCCCTGTCTCTGTTTCTCTGGCGAGCACACACACCCTATAATAAAAATCTCTCTCTCTCTCAAAAAGTTAAGAAGAAAGAAAGGAAAAAGAAAAGAAAGAAAACAAAATAAAACTCATGCCAGGTGCATGAAAATCCTGAGAGGAGAATGGAGAAGGGATTGAGGTGTGGCCATCATTCCCGGGGGGGCGGGGAGGGGGGATAAGTCTATCTGTCTCTCTCTGTTTCCCTGGAAAGCACATGTACCCTATAGCAAAAATCTCTCTTAAAAAAACAGCAATTATTAACAAGGCGACAGAAGCCGAAAGAGTCAGTCAAGACAACACTTAAATCGTGCTTTTGAAAGTAGGTGTGGTTTTGTAATGCTTGAGCTGATAAAATCTTCTCAGTAAGTCAAATCGGAGGGGGCAGGTAGAGTCTTTCCCCTCCCTGTCTCCAAAGCTAGATAGGTGTAAAGATAAAGCAAGGTTATTGTTAACTTCCCTTCCTTAAGCATTAGGCTTTGTCCATTGTGAAGGAGGTAAAAGATTAGATTCTGTAAGACTCATTGTGAAATAGAAGTTCTGGCTGATTTTTCTAAAATTTATTTAAGATAAATTCCAAGATTAAGTAGAATATTGAGTCACCTTGGTTATCTTATGGCTTAATTACACATGTACTGGAGTCTAAGATGCTAAGGTTGGCTCTTCACTTAAGTATGTTACCCTTTAAAGTTACTCAATAAATGTACCTTGAACAACTAGTATATCAGATGTCACCTAGGTACTTTTCATGAAAAAAAAATTATGCAAAGTTGGATTATGATATGAAGTATAATAACCGAGAACTCAGAATCTGGAGTCAAATAGACCCAGTTTGGGGATCAGCAGAAGGCGTAGCAGTTACATCACTGGACTCCCACGTGGCCAACCATAATTCAAGTCCTGGATCCAGTGTCTTGACACTCAGCTAGGCACATGTGCGTGTGTACCCAAGATCCCAAGAGAAAAATAGAAGAGAAGGGATTGCAGTGTGACCATCCCTTCCCTGGGGAGAGGTGATTTCTCACTTTCCCTCTCAATGTCTTTGTTTCATTCTCTCTGCTCAGTGAGCCCATGCACCCTAAGGCAAAAATATCTTTAAGAAAAATAGACCCAGTTTGAAATCCTGGCTTTAATTCCCTGGGCTCTATCACCCTCTTCCAATATATATCCTCTCTAGCTCTCACTGACTTCATCTGAAGATTGAGAAAATAAAGTTCTATCCCTCATAAGTATAATGGGTTGAAATCAGATAGGGTATATAAGCTTGGTACCTGATCATTGCTCAATAAATGACAGTTATTATTAGTATTATGATCAAAGACAAATTGGGTCTGGAAGGCTGAAACTATTTTCTCAGAATTGCACAGTTAGCAGGTGTCAGGATTCAAGAAATGATTCTCTGACTCACTTAGTGGGTCTGAATTTCTTATGTGTAGCTTCCATGGAATGTTCCAACTGATCCTGTATGTTTGTATTTTACTTCTTCAAGGGCCTTCACATCTGGTCAAAACTC
The DNA here is from genome assembly GCF_000334495.1 of Tupaia belangeri chinensis. Classification (NCBI taxonomy): domain Eukaryota; kingdom Metazoa; phylum Chordata; class Mammalia; order Scandentia; family Tupaiidae; genus Tupaia; species Tupaia belangeri. The sequence continues at coordinate 594,362 of NW_006201854.1, read as the reverse complement.
AGGAGTCAGAATTAACCTGACACTTTGCACATATGTAAAATTTTCCTCCTTTGATTGGTATACTTTCATTTATAAGTTGGTCTTCATTTTGTTCCTCAGCCACTCTGACAAGGGCAGATGGTGCACTAGCCTCAGGCCCTCCAGAATATGTGGTATGGAATGAATCCCTTACCTTAAATATTCACCTGTTATTTTGTACTCAGGACACGCTTTTAAAACCTGTATGCACAGAGATTTTTTCTGATTTTCTTTGCTAATTTTGTTACATTTTGTTTAACTGGGATGCTGCCTGAGTCTCCTTACTTGGTGCTTTCATTCAATGATAGATTTAATTTTCTGCTCACTGTCTCAGCCCAATCAATTGATCATGGTCCTGCTACCCTGTTAACCACTGGTTGAGGATTAGGACCTGTGTCTCCCAATTCTTCAACGCCTTGCCACAAACCAATGCATTCCTCTTAAAACGGGATTGTGCTGCCTCATCTACTGAATTTTCCTTATTATTTTTGTCTCCTATAATTGAAAATTTATAATGTGCCAAGCGCTGTGAGAAGCATTTTATAGACATTGGTTCTGTTAATCTGTACAATTCTGAGATATATGACCCTGTTTTACAGATGAAACACATGCAAACAACATTAAGTAAACAAGGTCACATGGTGAGAGGTAAAACTAGGATCTGACACAGTGCTGTCCACGTCCTGAATACATGCCAATCACCTTAAAGTTAAGAAATGCCATCTCAAATTATATAACTTCTCATTCCACATTTATTGCCAGGACTTGCTTTGATGATCAGGCTCACGCCCCCAGGTCTTCTACCTGGTCCTTTCTGACTTCTCTTCCCAGCCCATCTATATTGCAGCAATTTAAGCATCCTCTACTCCAGAGGCCATCATATTACACAGACTCTGAACTTTAATGATCTGTCTGGGTTCTTAGTGCCTATGTACTCCCCCTTCTACAGTAACTGAATGATCTCCATTTATCCTTTCAGTGTATATACTTTTGATTTTGTGGAGTGGTCCAAATCACCCAGAACCTAAAGCTGGTGGGGTTCAGAATCATCTTTATCACTTTTAGCAGTAACATCATCACTGTCTATACTATCACCATCTCCAGCATCATCATCTTCATCATGTTGTCTGGCACCATTATCATCACCACTTGGCTTCCATAATGTACAAAGAATCGAGTGACTAATGCTGATCCAACCCCAAAAAGTTATGTTTAGTTGAAGATGTAAGCATGGGAATATATGAAGATAAGTGATGGTAGAGAGAGTAAGGACTAGGTCCACCTGGATATGAGGCTCTGAAAGAAAAATAATCAGGAGGGACTATGAGAGAAAATAAAATTTGATTAATATGGGTATATATACACATGTGTATGTATGTATGTATGTATATGGGAGAGAGAGAGAGAGCTAGTTTTGGGGCACAGGGGTAATGCACTGCCAAAGAAAACCCAGACCAAACCTGGCCACTGCATTTCAAATCCTAGTATACTTAGGTCAGCCTAAGTATACCAGATATGCATGTGAGTGCCTAAGATCCTGTGCGTAGCTAGAGGACTAGAAAAAGGGGATCATGGCGTGATCAGACCCTGGGGAGCATTTTCTCTCTCTGTCTGTCATGCTTCACTTTCATGTGCATGCACAAGCACTCTATCATGAATAAAGGGAAACAATTAAAGAAGGTATATCAGGAAGAACAAATGATATGAACAAATAATAGATGTAAAAGATATGAGATTTTCAGTTTTCAGTAAGGAAAAAAGTTTGCCTATAGCCAGATATCTATTTTCGAAGAACAATGAGAAATGGTATAAAGTGTGGGAACTGAGAGTAGAATGGACATTTGGCTGGCAGTTCTCTGTCTAGTCCTGAACCTACATAGACTGGGAATTAGTGACACCTAAAATCATATGAAAACTCAAATCAATGACCAAAAGCAACATAAAGCATTTTATCTATTGATCTCCCTATATATTTTAATATTCCATATTTCACTTGATATTTAAAGCAACCTTCTGAAATACAGATTGTTAATTTCCTTGTGAGCATCATTTTCAAAATGAAGAGAGAGAAAAGTTGAGAGACATTGGGAGTTAGAGTCATCCAACTAAGAAATAGTGAGCTTGATTCCAGATCTCCTGTCTTCTGTTAAAACCAACCAGGAAACCAATATTACATTTCAGGGAAAGTGGTGAGAAGGAAAAGTCAAAGTTGATTCCAAGCAAAGCAGACAATGACCTTTCCTAAAACTTTAAAAAAACCTATAGATAGATGGGCATTGCAACGTTTGGCCTATGAAGTACTAAAATCACAAAGCTCCTAGCTTCTTATAAGCTTAATAATTCCAGCTTCCCTCACCCATTTCAATCACAATCTCTATCACTGGGGCTATACACAAAAATGAACCAGAAAAGAAAAAAAAAACATATTACACATTATTATTAAGAAAAAATATTGTGCCTCTGTGCTTAAAAAAAATATTGCCATCTTGGGGATATTTTGATTGGATGAAATTATTTGGTTTCTGTACCATAATCATTTTCTCTCCCTTCAAGAAAAAGAAACTGCAGTCAATGGATTTCAATAGCAAAGAAGCCACATTGATTCCCCCTGCTTCTGGTAAGCACCAAGCAGCTATTGGAAGGAAGGGGAAAATTCAGCAGAAACATAACGAGGTGTTCTTTGACAAACACCAGTCTGCAACAGCACTGCCTTGAATGTCCATTTCCCCTCAGAGTGACACCTTTCAATTACAAAATGGTACCTGAGAGCCTCCGGGCAGATCTGCAGCTGCTATTTTCTTCTCAATTTTCCACACATGCCAGGAAATGAACTCTTGTTTCTATAGCCACTTGTTCAAATGGGGATAGTGAAAGGGTGGGATGAGACGTGTAAACAGTGGATGCTCATTCGTAGATGGTGTAGTGGGAGCATACTGTGCACCGAGGTGGTGATGTGGGTGACTGACTAGAGGAAAGATCCTTGCTCTGATTTATTGGAGTTCATTAAGGTTAATGGTAACTTTACAGTGATATTAAAAAAAAAAAAAAATCCCAGAGAGAAGAAATGGAATGTTTCTAGTTTGAGGGCTTCAAGAATAACTGAATATTCATGAACTAATAAGCAATTTGGTGTGATGAGGTCTTGGTTATGCTGCATGTTAGGGAGAGGAGACAAAGTTGGGAAAGAACAGGAGAGAACTAGATCATAGCTGATCATGTACTGTTTCATAAGCTGTCAATGAAAGCCATGTCCATATCAACGAACAAACCATAGCAACAACAAAAAGCAAGCATGCTTATCTCGGGAGTACATGTATTAAAATTGGCAAGTTATAGAGATTAACATGGCCCCTGCACAAGGATGACATGCAAATTCATGGAGCATCTCTTATTTTTTAAAATGCATAAAATGGTGTAATATTCTTTGCTGAACATGATGGATATTATAGTATCATTCATTTGATTATCACAGACTGCTTCCATGCATATTGTGCCTTACAAAAATGAACAATTAAATGTAAATAAGAAATTACAAAGTGAATCAGTCACCATTCAGAAAAAGAAAAACCAAGCAATTAATTCAGTGCTTAAGAGAGTGAGTTCCTCATAATAACTTTTCTATGAATATTTGTTAAATTGATTTGCTAACTCTACACACCTCATAAGGTCATGCTAACCTTATAAAGACATGGTCATTCAAGATATGTTCCCTGATTTCAAAAGTTTATAATTGGTTTAGGGAAAGGAAAAGGGAGGAAAAAAACGTTCATTCATAAATATACAAAGCTAAGGAATCATATTGATGTCAAAATAGCAAGAACAAAAGTAGGGATGAAATATACTTGCTATACAATAGTTGAGAGGGTCAGCACGTGGTATGGTGGTTAAGGCGCGGTACACTCCCACATGGCTGACCATGGTTTGAGTCTTGAACCTGGTGGCTTGCTTTCTCACTTTCTTTCTCTCTCTGTGTTTTTCTTTCTCTGAGCAAATGAAAATGATTGAATGAATAAATAAAATTCTTAAAAAATTCTTTAAAAAAATGGATGGTTGAGAAAATGGAGAAGCCTAATGGGTTTAACCTGCAGAGATGATATTTTGATGATATAAAAGCCCATTGACTAAGAAAAACCAGCAAGAGATAGAGAACAATTTAGAGCTATGAGAGACCAGAAGAAATGATGGAATGAGAGTGAAGATGAGAGTACTATGTGAAGGGCCATTTAGAGAGGTTAATCTAGCCAAATGGTGAAGTGATGGGAATAATTATCATGGAATAGAGCAGAATGTATTTACTCTGAAAGGAAAAGCCTTAGATTTGATCATCGTACTTAAAACCTACGGATTATGTCTCTGTGGGATGAATCATCTAACCCTTCTTAGAATAGATACCTATTGCTTTATTGTTGTAATCACCTCCCAAACCCATTTTCTTGTAGGATTTGTTTCTTTTCCCATGAAAATTAAGTGTTTTCACAGGGATTGTCATGCTCTAGAAGTTTTACCCCATTCTTCAGCAAAGAGTCAGGTTGAATGGTGTCGGAATGGTCATTTGATTCAAGCTTTGCTCATTAGAACCCTTTCTAGGGAATTCATATTCAAAATGCATTATAAAGAAAATTCTCCTTTCTCTTGTGAAGAAAATTATAAAATGTAAAACTAGAGAGCTGTTGGTTTCTGTATTTTTGTAAAATATAAAGGTAGTTCCTGTGCCATGATAGTGAATAAAGATAATATGCAAAAAGAAGAGAAGGAAAAAGTTATACAAAGAGACACCTAGTGGGGGTGAGGTCCCTGAGCTTTGTGGATTCTGAAGCTTAGATTCATTTATTTATTCCCTATGGTTTGTGTGTCCATAGTTCAGTTGGATTCTACACGATGTTTCCAATAAATCCTCCATTTTGCCTAAGTTAACACAAGTTGGGCTTCTTTCTATTGAAGTCAAAATAATCTTAACATGTTTATAAAGCAAATCCCTCATGCTTGAGACAAAAATAGCAACCTTGCATCTAAACAGGTTTTTGCAAAATGGGATGAGTATATATGGGAGACAGATAAGTTATTATTATTGGAAGTGAAGAGAAGGTAGTCTTCACAGAAATGTGCTATTTTTGGTTGGCGCTTCTGAAAAGATTATGTTAGAGAGTAAGGTGAGGTTGCTGGAGGTTACAAGACTATGCACATTTTATTTTGATCCAGTAAACTCTCTATATGTTTATTAATATACAATAATAATTCAAAAACTTATGTTTGTGTGTGTGTGTGTGTGTGTGTGTGTGTGTGTGTGTGTGCAGTAAATAGGAAGTTGGGCAATAGTATACCTACCAGTCTGTTGATAATAATTCTTAATGCAGAACTTTCTTGTACATTAAACAATATCTCATCATGTAGCCTCACATCCAAAATAAGGTTTTCTCCTCTTCTCAAATCTATTATTTTCCCACCACTTAAAATTAAACAAGGAAAAGAATATCTTGGGTTTGTGATGACTCTGCCCACCAGTAAATAAGGCTCAGAGTCTATAGGTATGTCCCTCCCTGCTAATTTTTTAAAGAGGGTTTTGCCTTAGGGTGCATGTACTCATCAGAGAGAGAGACAGAAACAGTGAGAGAAAAAGCAAGAAATCACCCCCCAGGAGAGATGGCCATGCCACAATTCCTTCTCCATTATCCTCATGGGATCTTGGGTATGCATGCACACACACCAGGTGTGAGTTTCAAGCCACTGGGTCTGGGACTTGAATTGTGGTTGACCATGTAGGAGTCCAGCAATGTAACTGCTATGCCATCTGTAGGTACCAGATATACTCCCTTCTTATTATTGTGTTCTCCTATCAGAGAGGTGCAAGGACAAGTTCTTTGCTCTGTGTCACTGAATTATTATCTAATCACATTCCCTGACCTATTGTATATCTGTCCCTCTCCCAATTGACCTAACATCTGTTTATTTTTAAGTCCCCATTTCTCACTTCACAATGCACAGTAATTTCAAACCTTCTTAATCGCTTAAAGAACAAAGTAAGAAAATTATTTTTTACTGTGAGGTAAGTGCAAAATAAATGCAAACATATCTTTAAACAGACTCTAAAGTCTCATCTTTTTTAATGGTTTTATTTTTATCTTAGGTGACCAAAAAACAGAGTTGGAATTTAGTTTTCTTTCAACAATTCACTGTCTAAAATAACTGCAACTATAAGCAGTAGATAACACCATGTCTTTGTCCAGTTTCGTGCTCTCGGCTGAGTCAGAGAAAATTATGTAACCAGGACACATAGTTCAGACGGTAATTATGATTATTATTAGCTATAATAGTAGTTCATAATAGCATCTGCTAACAGCACCACCAGAACTCTGCCTAGGCCTCATTAATCTAGACCTCACTAATTTGCAATGTATACTTATTTGACTCTAGCTACAACAAAGTGCTCCCCAATATGATCTCTAAGTTTAATTTTTAACACAATTCAGAAAATATTTGTTAAAAACCCGAGTGTCAAACACTGGGATATATCCCAGTGTAGTAATTTTAAAAATTTCTAGGCTACAAAGTCAGGTTGACCTAGATTTAAATTATTTAACCGTCATCCTCATATTTGTGTGAACTTGGTTACATATGTTTTTTTAAATTTGTAAAGTGAATATAATAGCTGAGTTGTGATAATCACATAATTCCTATAAAGTCTATAAGAGAGGCATATCATAAGCACTTATATCATAGCTATTAATTTTTTATGGTTATTTAATTGCCAGAAGGTATGGGTACTCAGCAGAGACAGAGACACGGAGAAGGAGAGGGAGGAAATAACGGCTAGTGGAGTATGATCTCCTTTACTCCAGTCTGTTGCAATTTGCAGCACACATTCCCATGCACCCAGGATGTTTGTCAAGCCACTAGGACTGGAATGTGAGCCATGGTTGGTCATATGGAATCCAGCTCCCTTAACCACCAGGCCATAGGGCTACCCCTGTTTTATTTTTCCTGTGAATCATCATAATGATGGATAACTCAGGAAGTGTACATTTAGCATAGACACATAAGGAAATAATTGTCATATCATACTGTGGCCGAAGAACATAGTATTGTAGAAGCACAGATGTGTTTCCAATTCTATCAGAAGAAGAACTTTGGACAGGAGTTGCTATCTGAACAAGGTCTTGGAGAAGAGGTACCATCATCCTGTGTTCTAGCAAATAATGTGATGCAAGGCATAGTAAAGATTATGGATTATTTACAGAAAATATCACAATCTGGTGTGATTAAAGCAAAAGTTATCAGAAAGATAACATTTGAAGATGAGCAAAAGAGAGACCTTCTTGCTGAAAAAATTAACAATATAGACACTTTTTCCAAGACCAAAGCATTCTGGATGCTTTTAACACCGTAGTAGAATGATTTTAAGGTCCTGAGAACGTGGTAATCATGTCTTGGATATTTACTAAAAATTTGCTCAAGCCTTGGTAGCACTGTGAGCAATGAATTTGGGCTATTGTCTCCATATGAAATATGATAAATGTGCTTATTAGAAAAGGCTCACGAGTTTACATCTTTTGTTTCTTTGAAGTAATTTTCCACTGTTCATATGGCTCAGTGAGATTTAATTACTGAAATCACTAGAGAAGGCAGGCAGGTGGTATGCTTGTTAATACCTATACTCCCACATGGTCAGCCATGGTCTGAGTCCTGGACCTGGTCACTTGCTTTCTTACTTTCTCTAATTCCTATAAAGTCTATAAGAGAGGCATATCATAAGCACTTATATCATAGCTATTAATTTTTTATGGTTATTTAATTGCCAGAAGGTATGGGTACTCAGCAGAGACAGAGACACGGAGAAGGAGAGGGAGGAAATAACGGCTAGTGGAGTATGATCTCCTTTACTCCAGTCTGTTGCAATTTGCAGCACACATTCCCATGCACCCAGGATGTTTGTCAAGCCACTAGGACTGGAATGTGAGCCATGGTTGGTCATATGGAATCCAGCTCCCTTAACCACCAGGCCATAGGGCTACCCCTGTTTTATTTTTCCTGTGAATCATCATAATGATGGATAACTCAGGAAGTGTACATTTAGCATAGACACATAAGGAAATAATTGTCATATCATACTGTGGCCGAAGAACATAGTATTGTAGAAGCACAGATGTGTTTCCAATTCTATCAGAAGAAGAACTTTGGACAGGAGTTGCTATCTGAACAAGGTCTTGGAGAAGAGGTACCATCATCCTGTGTTCTAGCAAATAATGTGATGCAAGGCATAGTAAAGATTATGGATTATTTACAGAAAATATCACAATCTGGTGTGATTAAAGCAAAAGTTATCAGAAAGATAACATTTGAAGATGAGCAAAAGAGAGACCTTCTTGCTGAAAAAATTAACAATATAGACACTTTTTCCAAGACCAAAGCATTCTGGATGCTTTTAACACCGTAGTAGAATGATTTTAAGGTCCTGAGAACGTGGTAATCATGTCTTGGATATTTACTAAAAATTTGCTCAAGCCTTGGTAGCACTGTGAGCAATGAATTTGGGCTATTGTCTCCATATGAAATATGATAAATGTGCTTATTAGAAAAGGCTCACGAGTTTACATCTTTTGTTTCTTTGAAGTAATTTTCCACTGTTCATATGGCTCAGTGAGATTTAATTACTGAAATCACTAGAGAAGGCAGGCAGGTGGTATGCTTGTTAATACCTATACTCCCACATGGTCAGCCATGGTCTGAGTCCTGGACCTGGTCACTTGCTTTCTTACTTTCTCTTTCTTTCTCTCTCTGGTTAAATAAAATAATAATAATAAATAAAATTAAATAAATGATTCTTTAAAAAATAAATCACTAGAGAACAAAAGAATTATTGGTCACTTTGAATAAGTTATTTATCTACTTTGTAGGTCGGTTTTCTCAGCTTTCAAGTGGGGACTATGGTATATCTAACGTGTCCAACAGATTATGTGGACATATGCTTTCATGTGGTTTCTTGAGCTCAGATTTCTCATTGAAATCTCCTATTTGACACATAATTGTGGTATATAAATGTCATTTGGAATGAATGGAGAAAGCTCTATAGTAGAAAGAGGTATGCATTGTCGCATGCATGCAAGTTATTACTATGATGAAAAAATAAAATGGCCTTCTATCTGGAACATTGAAGACAGAACAAACACTGTAAATGTTCATAAAGAACAAATATAAGTATTCAGTAATTTCCATCCGTGTAAAATTTGCATGTTGAATAGCAAACAGCTATTTCCTTCCATATTGTCTCCAAGAATGACTCAGTCTCCAAGGCACAGATGGGTCTATGGCCATCTGCAGTTCTAGAGAAGATTAAAGAACTGTTTTTCAACTGCTGCTGGTATGTGTATGGTCAAAATCAACTATTAAATGATCCCTGACTCCATGGAGTGAGGACAGCTGTCACAAACAAGGGAACTCAGCGTCACAGCCAAATCTTCTTCAGTGTTGTAGTAAACGAGAACAACAAAAATTACAACAAAATGATACATATTCACACATTGGGTAAGAGAGGGTTGGATAGGAGCTACTAAGTGGAAAACACCTCGACTGAGTTCCTGCTGTGTTCTGGACACTGACACATACAGTGTCTTGTACCAGGATACCTTTGTAAGGAAGGCACAATTATGCCCATTCCAAAGTTGAGAAGAGAAAAGGGCAGAGAGGTTACTTAATTCATTTAAAGTCTTACAAACAGTATCTTGCAGAACCAATAATTGCATAGTCTTTTAAAAAAAAAGTTCCAAGTCCCTTGTTTTTTCTTATTAAGAGATTTTGTAAAATATTTTTCACAGAACTTAAAATTTACATTAAAGAGAATAGTTGAATAAAATAAGTTCAAGTTAGGCAACCTTCATTACTATGATCTGCAATGAGAGTTTTCAGAATGGGAATATATATATATAATCGCTCCCTAGTAAATTTTCCAATGGAAACTTCTTCATTTTTAAATCTTTACAGAGATGTAAAGATATCTATGTCTATTTATTTATGCATTTAGCCAAAAGTACTTATCAAAAGTCTATTATGTAGTCTATATTTGGGGATAAATGGATGAATAAGCTAAGGTTTGTGTTATAGCCAGTTGGATGAATCAGTCAAAAGAGCAAAAATTCAAATTGTAACAGGTAATGTGTCAAGACAATGTTGAGTTTACTCTGGTACTTAATATACGTCAGAAGAATAAGAGTTAGTCAGGGGATATTATGACGTATGTCTCTGAAGAAAGCATTCCTGACAGATAGATGTAAGAGCTTCTTTCTTGACCTGATGGAAGAGAATATGTTAACTTAGAATAAGTAAAGGAGGAACCAAGAAGGCTTTTAGAGCATTACGTAGAAGGTGAAGGGACAGAGAAGTCCAGAGATGGGGGTGAAGTAGGATTGGGTGGGAAGGGAGATGAGCAGTGAAGCTGGTTTTTAAACAGGAATCAGATCAAAAAGAACCTTCAAAAATATGTTACTAAATTTGGATTTTATCCTAACAACAGTGGGAAAAAATAAAATGTATTTAGCAAGGGAATAACCGGATCCATGTAACCTTTTAGAAGAGTCATTCTGGGTGCTTTAAGGAAAGTCAGTTGAAGAAGGCACAGGAAATCAAAATGTGTTTGTGCAAAATGTGCTCAACATGGAGCACTTTGGGAAATACTGTTTTTAGAGAGAATAAAATTAAGGGTAAAGCTAAGTCTAGTGAAGTATTAAAACTATTCTCATGGAAAGATGCCACTGGTAGCAATATGAAGGAAAAAATAGAGGATGGGGTGCTCCTGTGAGGGTCACGACACCCATTATGAACATCTACGACTGTTCTCTGCTATTTTACAGATTGGACTGGTCTGTTTGCACTACCGTTATGGAATGTGAGGATTGACTCAGGGCTGTACCTTAGCTCTCCCCTGTCAGTAGTTTTAGTCGCCTCCCTCCATTCTGAGAATTTCCAAAATTTCATCTTCTAACTTATTTTTTGGAGGGAAGAAATAGTCGTGTTTCTCCTACCTGCATTTCCCACTATGACTGTTTTTGGGGTGATTTTCTAAAAGAATGTAAGATAGTGTAACAAGTTCAGAATGTTTTTTTTCTAGGTAAACAACAACTGAAATCCCTGTTGGATGGCTGATTGTGACTTTCTTCCTCCAATACATTCAGATACATTCTGGAAAATAAGTATTTCAGATGATATTTCTTAATTTCCACTCATGTATTTGTCATAAAAAGGTAAAATCTTCTATTCCCCTTTCTCGTCCAAAGGTAATTAAATAAAGTTTATTTCAACCAACTAATGAACTCACTACCAATAAAACTGGCCATACCATGTGTCCAGGCAACTCACAGAATAAGAAAGATTTACCGAGACTTAATGAAAACTGAAGCAACCTCTCCTCCTCAGAAAAGCGGGGAGGGAGGGTGGTGAGGAGCCAGAGGCAAGAACTGTGAGTACATTTAATGGTGACATACCATTTTTAGACACAATTATGTAAATTCATCCTGGAATATTGTGAGTGAGAGTTGGATGATCATTTCTCCCACTACCACCCACACACATACACACCCTGGGATTTATGGCAATTATGTCAATTGTCCTATTTATGGTACTTGACACATTTAATGTAAGAAAAGGACAATGCATCCTATTACCTCTTATTACAATGCAGCATGGTGATGAATGATATAATAGTGATGATAATTAAAATGTGTTGTGCATACTTAAACATGAAATTCAAGGTTTAAAGAAGTGCCTATTATCCCATCTTTTTTCCTTCTAAAGAACGATTCAGTATCTTCCTCTGCTTGTCTGCAATTATTTAGGTGGTTCAGATAAACATCTGTATTACCTGGAGTTGATTCTCTTTTATGTAATTCTTTCTCTTTACTAATCTATGTGGGACCTCAAAGTGCCCTAAAAGTCTCTATCTTTAGCTCTTGTGGCTGACAGTTCTTCAAGCAGAGGCCCCTGAACTCTAGCTTCTGCAAAAGTCATTAGACTCAAATTGTCATAGAAACATCAGGGAATAATGTTAAAGTTCTGAATGTCAATTTGCTTTCTTCCTATTTTAATATGCCAGTTCTTGTCTTGTAACCAAGGCTTCTGAAATGTAAATAAGCTGCCCAATGTTTCCGTAGAAACCAGAGTGGACCAGGTAACTTTTGTAATAAATCATTTCACTAGTCTGAACCTTTCTATCCTTTTCTATAAAATGGAAGTGATATAAGGGTTAGCCCCATAACCTAGTGGATAAGGGAGCTAGTTCTACATGGCTATCTGCAGTTTGATATCAGGCCCCAAAGGCTCAAAAAACATGATGAGCACATGTGTATGTGTGCACAAAATCCTGACAAGTTGGAGAAATAAAGATGAGATTATGGTGTGATCAACCTCAATGGGGAAATGCTTTAATCTCTTTTTGTCTCTGTTTCTCCAGCAAGTGCATAAGCTCTCTGACAATTAAAAAAACATGGGGGTGATATTAACTTGGGATAATATTATACACAATATTGTGTTATATATACTAATAAAGTAAGATATAACCTACGCAAATAAATATTAGACAGCATGAAATAATGTAAACACATTAGACAGATTTCAGATGAACACATAAATAAAACTCATATGAGCATGACATTTTCGAGTGAAAAATGAATGTTAACATCAAGTACTTTTTTGGACTCTAAAACAATGTCATGAATAAAATTAAGTCCATTTAACAAATGAGAAAACTGAGATAAACAAGTCCAATGTTCTAATGCTACTAAATGACTCATTGGCTATTGAGATCTAGTACTTCTCTCTCTCTCTCCTCTCTTTTGAGTTCTTTCTGTTTTATTTATTTGTTTTTGTCTTCCATTGTTTATTTATTTATTATACTAAGTTTGGACAGAGGATGTTTCCATATTTTTTTTTGTGTGTGTACAAAAGTGACTAAGAAATAAGACAAGCAGAAGAGAGAAGAACATGGCATTGAATGAGGAAGTATGCTGCAGCAGTTGGAGGAAGTATCACATTTAAGTTCATTCTTGATGCTATCTGGACCTTACATCTCTACCTAGCTGCTTCCCCACTCAAAGTTTTTTCTACTTTTTCTGTTCTCTTTAAGCTTCCAAGTTCTCCATGCTCAGGTTAAGTTTCGAACAGTTATTTTGGATCCTGTTTTATTAAAAAAGAAATGACAACAAATCAGAAGAGAATTTATAAACTTCCAGCTCTAGCCAACACCTCTATACACATATGTGCCCATATTCTCCAATTTTTCCCAACAAAATCGATATTTAGAACAATAACATTAGTCATTACTGTTTATTCTCTTTTATTATATTTTACATTCAATCACTGTATATCATCATAACATCATACAAGATGAATTTTTCCCACATGAATGCATTGTATATTAATTCAATCAAGGATATTATTACCATATATATTATTAATAGATAATTTTCCGTTACTGTGTCCCTTAAATGTTTCTCTTTCTTTCTTTTCCCCTTAATTCCCTTTTTTTCACTCTTCCCTATTTCCCATTCCGACTTTTCTTCCTCACTGTCTCTAGTATCTGCAGTTGTTCTCTATGCTTTCATATCTTCCAAACTTTCAGTTTCTACCATAGAATGCAGATATTTGGAATATATTAAATGGGGACATACAATGCCTTTCTTTCATAGTCTGGCTTGCTTCACCCAGTGTTTCTTTTATTGTCTATGCTCCTGTCTAAACTAGCACCTGCTTAATTAAGGCATTTAAAGTAAAAAAATATATATTTTGACTCATGCTTTCTACCTTCTGACCTTTTTCTCTGCTTCCCTTAACTGGAAAATTCTCTGTAAGTGTTTTCTAAATTGTCTAAACTTCCTGTCTCTGATCTCTTTCTCTCATTCTCTCTTAAAGTATTCCAATCACTCATGACTACTAAACAGGTTCTTATCAAGGTCAGCAATGATATTCACATTGTGAAATCCAATCAGCAATTCTCATGGCAGGGATTTCGGTCTGTTTTGTTCAGTGGTGTATTTCAGCTGCTAGAGTTAAGTCCCAATATATGGACTGTGCTCAGCAAATACTTGGTGAATAAATAAATGTATATAAGGCAGACAAGGATTAAGTCCAGCTTCTCCCAGGTTCTTATCAAATGCTATTGTAAGTCCGTTAATTCTCTCTGAGCCTCCACTTCATCATTTTTCAAATAGGGATAATAATAATGACCTACCATGGATACTGTAAAGAGGAAATGAAATAACCTATGTATATCAATGGTAAATAGAAATGCTTTGTTGATGTAAGTATAGCTCTATTTCAAATGATACCTTGTACATTATTTGTAGCAAGGCTGATTAATAAAGTGAGAGATTTTTGAGAATGTTTCTGATTCTTAAAAAGTTTGCTTTGAGGATAAAACAACAAATTATGTAATAGTTTGTTTGGTTTGTGAGGGGATACAATTTGTTGATGAGGCTGGGACCTCCCAAACATAACCATTGAACACATTGAGCTGGCAGGGGTCTCCAAGGTAAGACAATGGGAACTTTGCTGCATCATTATCTTGTGTGATTGCTAAATCTAGAAAAATAAAGCACATTGCCTATTAAGACTTCCTAAGGGTGCAGTGTGGAAGAGAAGCAAGTGATTCATTCCAAACGGGTGAAGTGTGCTAACCGAGGTCTTGCTCATTTAACAGCATAGAAAGGATATTCTGTCAGCGATCCTTGTCATCAATGAGTTCAGTGAAATTCCCTGGTCTTTAATTAGTAAAGCTGATATGGCACCTTCCAGAAGTCAACCTGTGTAACTAAAAGCCTTGATGGTGGTATTATTGTCTCTATAAAAGCAGCATAAAATATCCATGCCCAATTTTGTTAAATACTAACTTACTTACATCTTTGTTACTAATATTTGCTTGTTGATTATTTCATAATGATATGGATAGGCCTGATCTGTTCATTTGAATGATGGTTGCTGCCTTATTTTAGAGATATTAGTGACCAGGAGTGAAGTTTAAGAATAAATGAAATTCTTAATATATACCGACTACCGCACTTTATGGTAGAGATTGAAATATTGGAGCGCATAAAAGCAGTGAAAATAGTTAGGATTGTTGAAGACAGTGTAGAACAGGGTGGGAGAAGGGAAGAATATAGACAAGTATAGGAAGAGAATAGAGAGGAATGACATTAGTGGGACACAGATATGGCTTATTATCTGTTGACGATAACATGTATAGTATTCTCAGCTAGAGTGGTCTGAGAAGTATTTCATGTTGGGTAAATTATTTTTACAATTAAAATGATGTGTAGTGATTGAATGTTTAAAAAATGAGAATAAAAATAATAAAAACGATTTGGAAAAAACAATGAAAAGCTATTTGATAATGATAATGTGGATAGTAATGTCTTTGTCTTGACTAATATGCATGGTATTCCTTCTGGAAATAGAAATGTAATATGCTGTAAAGATATATGTGATTTAATGTAATATAAGCAAGAATATGATAATAATAAGTTTAAAAATATGGAAAAAAAGAATAAATGAAATTTCGAATCTTGGGATGATATGATATGGGTAGTTTGTGGGTCTTCTTCCTCTTCCTATTTTTTGGTATTTTCAGGAATGTCAAGGCCAGAATGCCTAAATCAAAGACACAAAGAATTCCTACTTTATTAGAAACAGGTAGAAAATAAACTAAGTTTTGTTTTATTAGTTTTTACGCAAATATGTTTTCCTCTTCTCTTCATCACACACCTATTCATATACCCATATGCATATACATTCAAGACTAAATATACTCATATTGAATGAATATTTTCTGAATACATAATATGCTTGAGATACACACAAACACACACACACACACACGTACACACATACACACACACGCTGGAACACATATGCTATAGCCACTGGCATATAGCGGCTAAAGCATATATAAAATTATATATTTATACCTATGCACGTTCATGGATATTGACAAAAATCATTAAAAATTTCACACAAAAATCCATATAAATTACATATACTACATAATGCACTTTGACATGTATAGATACACATAAATATAAATTCATGTAGTGAAGTTAAATATCAGTTATATAATGAGAACTTTCTTTCCAGTAGGATGAATGTTTTGTAATGTAAGTACCTCCTATTTATTTGTTTTTCCTCCTGGGCACTTGATGGGATTGGAATGTGCAACTATGGCAAGATTTTTTTTTAAATCATACTATTATATTTCTATATATTAACTCACAAAGTAAATAGTAAATATTTGGTGAGTGAAAGAATAAATGGATAGGCAGATAAATGAATGAATACAAACAGGACAAAGTGAATTATTTTGTATAAAAGAGGATAAAATTCTGTAGCTCCCTGGTCAGTGTAGTAGTGAAAAAGTGAGGAGAAATAAGAGGGGAAGAGTAAAGCAGACAAGACATACTGAGTTTCAGAGTACAGGGAGAAAGCAAGCATCAACTATATTTCCATATAAAGCAATTAAATGAATAAATCTGTTTAAATTGTAGGGTTCATAATTGGTCATTTCCTCTTTGTGATGTCATGTTAAAGATGTAACAGACCCTGATTATGTTATCTATATTGCTTTTCAGGGAGAAAACAGAAAAATACTATGGATTTTACTGGATCCCCAGGACCAATATCAGTTATCTATGGCTATTTTAACAAACAACCATTTAACCTACTGACTTAAAATAACAGTTATTTATCATCGCAGTTCACAGGGTTGACTGGACTGATTTCACCTGGGATCACTTATGCGATTACATTCAGTTGGTCTGGGAGGTCCAAGCTGTCCAAACTTATATATCTGATGGTGCAAGATCTCATCTGGGACTTCTTTGTTATTTTTGTGTGTTTTCTCATCTTCCAGATTGAGATTCTAGCTGTTTTGAATGGTGATCTCAGAGAAACTTGCTAGAAGAGCAAACAAGCTATTGAAGATAGCTTGAGACCCAGGTTCTGGACCCTATGCCATATTATGTTTGCCATTTTCTATCAGTCAAAGAAAGACACAGGACAACCCAGATGCAAAAGTTGGGGAAAGAGAGTCAATGTTCTGATATAAGGAGATGCAAGTAGCCTTTGACCCCCTTGAAACTTACACACCACATTTTTCTGATGTCTATGCATTCTCTCCACAATCTGGGAATTTCTGAAATTTTGTATGTGTGATCCAATCCATCCTTAACACATGCATGCTCTCTACAGTTGTTTGATAAAAGTGAGGGACTGTGACCTGCAAATATTGTCAGCCTTCTAAAAGAGACTGGAAGCTTATCTCATTCTTTTTGCCTTGGTTCTGATCTGACAGCCAAGGGATCCAGGTATACCTATTGTGAAAGAGGACATTTGTCACTGCGACAGGTGTCCATTAGAAACTAAACCAAAGCCATAGACACATTCATCATGAATCCCAAAGGAACCTTCAGTAGTAATGAGTTCTGTGCTCTAGAGGCCAAGATTAGTGGGAATAAAAGGCCTCCTTGACATAGGAGAAAAGTACTGTGTGAGTGTTTAGTATGTGTGTGTGTATGTATATATGTATGTATGTATGCGGTTATATATATTTTACTACAGACAAAAAGTGGCGCTATAGAAAAAGTATATAGACTACCTCAAAAATCTTTAGATGCCCTTACATATTTATATGATTTTCCATATTTGTAATCAGGGCATACATTTGTTATTTGTGATTTTTTTTTTCTTCTAGAGGGCATGTGGGCTTGTCAGAGAGATAGAAAGAGAAAGGAGAAAAGAAAGTATATGGAATGGTCATGCCACAGTCCCTTCTCCATCTCATTCCCTTTTTGCTTTGGGGACCACAAGGACACACACCTGTTGTGCTTCTCAAGCCTCCAGGTCTGGGATTTGAACTGTGTGGTCAGTCATGTGGGATCTGGCTTAATGAGCAGGTCAGGAAGCTGGGCCTATATTTTGTATTTTATGTTCTCATTTTCTTAATAGGATAAGGATGGAAATCATGACTTTTTTAAAAGCTCTTTTTAAGTTTATTTATTTACTTCTTCTATGAGCAAGTAGGACATTAAGTGAGAGAGAGGGAGAGAGACAGGGACAGAGCAATAGTTGATAGTTCCTCCGATAAGATCTTGACACTGTGATCCACCCCTAGTCTTGTCCAGCTCCATGTTTTGGGCATGAATTCACTTTATATGGTCAGGAAAGTCCCTGGATATGAACTGGTACCTTTCCTATATAGTTCAGCCTCGCAGCAGGTTGTGTTTTATCACTGTGCAATTTCCTTACCTCCAGAAACCATGACTACCTTTTCTTACATTGTATCCCCATGACCTAACTGTGAGGACTCCAGTAAAGAACAGAAACTCTAAAGAGCTTTCATTGACTAAATGAATTGACAGATGATAGAAATGAATAAGGTCAGTTTTTATTACAAGAACAAACTTCTCAATTCCTTCTCTTAAATCTATCTGACCTCAAGACACCATAAGATCCAATTTTGTAGATGTTTATAAATCTCAGTGCAACATAGCAAACAGGCAAAATCAAACTGGCGGTAAACCAGATCTAGATTACTTTTAATCAACACCAAAATTAAAAACAAACAAACAAAAAACAAACAAAAATTCTTCAAAGCATCTAAAGAGGAATCCATCATCATTTGTTTTATTCAATTAGCCGAGATTAGTTTCCTACTGCTTATAAAGAAAGTCTTTAACACTATAAGAATTTATAATTTATCAGGCTACATTTAAATTACTTTTATCCAGTCTCTGAGGACACTTATCATAGGAATGGTCACTCATGCTAGTGAAAAATGAATTCCTGACAAGAGTCTCATGAACACTTAAATTTGGATTGCAAATGACATATATCAGTTCTAAGGAGAAGAAATGAAGGTTGAGCAACTGGGAAGAGAGAGTACTTTGAAATTAATATTATAGTAAGAATGAATGGGTTTGTCTTAGAATTCACATCAGTGGATTTTCTAGATTAGGCTTGGGCATTTGAGTTGAAAGGAATGTTAGATGGCTTATGTTTATGAACATGTATGTATAACTATATGCCCATTGATTTCTGTGTGTTAAGTACAGGGATATGCCACAAGTACATGGATGTCGTGTGCCAGCCCTATGTGCATGAATATTACATGTGTGTTTATGTGTATGTCTGTGTAAATGTGGAAAGTCTATGTGTGAACATGTGAATGTGCCACTGAGTATAGCTTTTATTTTTATTTTCCACCCTGATTTTCATTCACAGAAGAAGGAATTTGGGAAGTTCAGATAGAAAGAAAATAGACTTCTATCCATTTTCAATTTCTACCAAGGCAAGGTTTTCTGTTATTTTATTTTAAATGCTTTAGCTTATTTTTTATAGTAACAAAAATAAAGAAACAAACTTTAAAGTTGCTATTTTATCTCCTGCTGTTTGTGGACCTTCAAGAAAATCAAATACATGATTTGGGAGAAATGTGTTGCCACTTAAATACTCTCACAACCCTATTTTCCAGTTCTGGCACATATTTGCAGTATAAAAAGCTCTTGAGCTATATTCCTTTATAGTATTGATTGGAATGTATTTTTAATTAGAAGCAAATAAGTATGTTTCTATTGTGACACTGAAAATAAAACACCGCAGCACAGTCACTGAATATTAAATACCAAAAAAATGAGAAACTCAGACCACTCCAAGTCCATTGGACCTGCTCAGCATAATGCAAATTAGGAAGGCGCTTGATCTAAACCAGTGCTCTACATTTTATATCTAGATGTGTGTGCCTTTGCAGCTCCCGATGCATTTGCAAAATTAAAAGCATAATTTATCTACAAAAAGCAGTATTCCATCAGCCTAGTGACTTAGTCTTGATGAAAAACTGGCTCTAAACAATGCTCATTCACTGTTGGATCTGGTCTCAGGAACAGTCTTTGGGTAATAATCTTCAGTTTCCAGGCAGGGTTCTGGAGTTATAAGTCAGCTCTTCTCCCTTCTTCAAACACCTCTAGGTACTTGTCCTTTCCTCTGTCTTTCACACCATCAGCTGCGTAATTAAAAATTCATGAACTACTATAGTAAATTCTGAACAGATAACGTTTGGTTTGTTAAGCCCCTATTATATCTTCCTCATCATTACCCACAAACCCCCATGAGGTGTGATGATATATTGATTAATATGTGTTAGTTCTAGATAGATCATGGAGTTAGTCATATGTGTGTAGGAGTTCATAAATTTATTTTATTGTTATTTCATAGTGATAAGAATTCTTAGCAATCACTGTGCCAAGAGAGTGAATGGTATTTATCCAAGATCAAGAATTGAGTTGAGAAATGGCCAAACATGGAAGACAGATGAACTAGACTCATGTCTTCTATCCTTTTATACACTTCTTATTAACTCAAGAATCAGTCTTTTAGCAAGTGTGACTGAGAATTACAGGAGACAATAGGCAGGGGGATATGCATTAGGGAATTGTGGAAGAGGGGCATCCTCCTCTGGGTTAACTCTAACGTTTCTTAAGATTCGGACTTGTGATATTGGTTGAGAATAAAAATGATCATAACTGTTGTCTTAGCATCATGGGATAATCTTCATTCAGTATGAAAATCTCTCTCTCTCTCTATTGGCATCAGTATAAATGTAATAAAAATCAATGTTAATAAGCACTTCCAGCATTAAGCAGCCAAATTTATTTTATAAATTTGAACTCTTTTTTTTTCTTTATTTTCCACTTTAGTCATTTGTGATTTAAGTTACTGTGAGACTTTCTTTTCATAGTGGTGCATGTATTTCCACACTTTCGAAAGTTGTGCTCACTAATGGATCACCAGAACCGAAGGTTTTCATGTCATCTTCTGATGTGAACAGTAAATATTTTCCAATTAAAGAAATGAATAAAGTATTTAAACAGGCATTTTTCAAAAGAAGACATATGAATGCCCAAAAATTATATGGAAAAAATGATCAAAATCACTAATTAGGGGTCAGGTGAGGACCCTGTATTAAAAAGTGATATTTTGAGAGGTGGACTCACATGGAACATCTGTAGCTACAAATCTGTGAACCTCCCTGAGTATGCCAAGCACGTGTGCCCACATGATCCTGGGCTGAATGAAGCCAGGGATGGATCATGAAATCAAGACCTCATTGAGGGTATATCTCTCTCTTTCTCTCTCCCCCTTTCTCGCTCATGGAAGAAATTAATAACTTCTTTTAAAATCTATTAAAAAGCACTAAATGTTAGAAAGTTGCAAATTAAACCACAGTGAGATATTATCTCACACATGTTGGAATGACTATTATCAATAAAGACAAAAAATAATAAATGTTGGAGAGAATTTGGAGATAAAGGTAACTCTTGTGTACTATAGGGAATATTAATGAGTACAGCCATTATGAAAAATAGTATAGGGTCCTCAAAAAATTAAAAATTAGAACCATATGATAGTGTAGTGGAAAAATGCCAAATTTAGTGAAGTTTGCCCACGTAGGACTGTTTTCTGGGTTTGTGTTCAGACCTCCCCGGATACATAGGTTCATGTATGCCCATAATCAGAAGCCAATTGAGGCTAGAGGTGGACCATGGTGTTGAGAGTCTATTGAGGATACTGTCTCTGTCTGTCTGTCTCTCTCATGAAGAAGTAAATGAATAGAACTTAAGAAACTGGGCCACCTGGTAGTGCAGAGTTTAGGGCAGCTGAATCCCACATGACCATCTGTGTGATCTGAATCTTGGACAGAGTGACTTGAAAAACACTCCAGGCACACATATCTGCATGTCTAAAATTTGAAAAACATTCTGGGCATACATAGCAGCATATCTAAAATCCTGTGAGGAGAATGGAGGAGAAGAGATTGTGGTATGGCCATTCTCCCTGAGAGATGCTTTCTCATTTCTCCTTGCTCTCTCTGTCCCTTTCTGGCTCTTTCCTGTGAACATATGTACCCTATAGAAAAAACTAAAAATAATAATATAATAAAACAATTTTTAAAAATTTAAAACTTAAATAACACAAAACAGAACTAACATATGATCCACCAACCACAAAACTGGGTAAATATTCAGAGGATGCAAAATCACTATGTCTGAGAGCTTTCATGTTCATTGAAATATTAGTTCCAGTAGTAAGATATTAAGTCAACCTAAATATCTATCAATGAATAAATGGAGAAAATGTGGTATACATAAACAATTAAATTTATTCAGCCTTAAACAAAGAAGAAAATCCTGTCATTCATGACAATGCACGTGAGTCTGGAAGACATTAAGTTAAATTAAATAAGCCAAAAACAGAAATACAAATATTACATGATATCTTATATGCAAAATAAAAACATACAAATTGAACTCTGCAGCCAGAGAGTAGTGCTGTGGTAAAATGTGATGCTCTAGGGACCAACAGTTAGCGTAATGGCTATGTCGCTGGACTCCCATGTAGTGGACTGCAGTTCGCATACCGGACCTGGTGGCTTAAAACTCACGTCAGGTACATGTGCATGCGTGCCCAAGATCCCAAGAGGAGAATGGAGGAGAAGGGATTGCGGCGTGGCCATTCCCCTGGGGGGTGATTTCTGGACCCATGATCTGGGGCTGGCGGAGGCTGCAGTTGAATGGTGGCACCAAAATATTATTGAAAGTGCATCTCTATCTTACTTTCTCTTTTTTTTTTCTTTCTTCCTTTTCTTTCTTTCTTCTTCCTTTCTTTCTTTCTCTTTCTCTTTCTTTCTTATTTTTCTTTCTTTATCCTCTTCTTTCTTTCTTCCTTCCTCCCTTTATTGCTTCCTTCCTTCTTATCTTCCTTTTTTCCTCTCTCTTTCTTTTTCTTTCTCTCTTTCTGTCTCTCTCACTCATGGAAGAGGTAAGTAAATATACTTTAAAAAATTGAATTTACAAGAATAGAGACTAGAATGGTGGTTACCAGGATCAGTGACCTGGGTTGGGATTAGAGAGCTGCTGGTGGAAGATTACAGAATTTTTGTAAGGCAGGAGGAATAAGTTTAAGAGCTCTAGCGATCCAAGTGATTGCACCATTTGGTTACTGTAATTAGTAGTGACTTATTTTATTTTTGTAAAACTGCTTAGAGAATAGATTTTAAGTGTTTTCATCACAAAAACATAGGTGAAGTAATGCATTTTAATAAGCTTGTTTTAGACATCCCACAATGCATACACACTTAAAAACAATATATTGTGTATGATAAATATATACAATTTTCATTTTCCAATGTACATAAACAAGCAAAAATATTTTTTAAAAGGCAGAAGGAAACTTGATACAAATTAAACGGAGGAAGAAATTGATCACAGGGAAGACATTGGAATGATGTGTCTACAAATCATGCTGTGAAAGGATCCCAGTGGAGGTTTCCATTTTCAGATTTTTTTTTTAAAGAGAGATATTTGTTATAGGGTATGTGTGTTCATAGAGAGACAGAGGTAGAGAGACAGAAAGTGAAAAGTCATCCCCCAGGAGGCATGGCCAAGCTGCTATCCCTTTTCCTCCAGTCTCCTCTCCAAAGGCATGCGTTCACATGTGCCTGACGTGAGTTTCAAGCTACTGAGTTTGGGACTCAAACCGCAGTCAACTACATGGGAGTTTAGGAACATAACCATTACATCATCTGCTGGTCCCAGCATTTCCCATGTTTTAACGAGCATTATGTTCGACACAGGACGCACTGACATCTGCTGGTCCCAGCATTTCCCATGTTTTAATGAGCATTATGTTAGACACAGGACGCACTGAGAGCTCACAACTTTCATGACATACAAAGAGCTCAGAGCTCTGCCAGTGTATCTTTCTCCTTCTGTGTGCGACCCTCATAAACTTTCCTTGAAACTGTTTAGTTATGCATGCATAATGGCACTCAAGCATGCCCCCTGCATTCTGTACTTAAGAACTCAAGGGGCAAGGGTCAGGGTCTCTCTACTGTAGTGTAACGAGTGGGGCATGCATCCACACTGCTCCCATTGGCTGAGGAAGAAAGCACTGCCAAGGGGACCAACATGCTGCAGGGGTTAGACGTTGTGTACACTCTTTTGCCTTTTCTGCAAACAACCACTCTACTGAGTCTCATATGCATGTGTTTCTTTTTTAGTAACCTCACATCTTGCACTGGTCTCTTCTCTGGGCAGTACTTATCTGCATTTTTACCTTGTCCATATCGAAGTCATATTCTGTCCTGCAGAATTACCTGAGCACCTAGAAAAATAGCAGAAGCTACCAGAAGCTGAAAGAGGCAAATAGCTGCTCCCTTAAAGCTTCCAGGAAGAGCATGGTCCTGCCATCACCTTGATTTTGGTTCGGTGGAACTGATTTCAGACTTGTGGCCTTCCGAACTGTGGAAAAATAAATTTCTCTTGTTTTATGCCATCAAGTTGACGGTAATATATTATAGTAGACACAGGAAACTAGTACACGCTCTATGCAAAAAGAGATCATGCTTGACTGAACAGCTGGTTAGTTATGCCACAAAGATATTAATCCCTATCTCATAGGATGATAGCAGGATTAAATGAGATACTTCACGTACAGAATATAGCATGATAAGGATTCAATTTGCACGTATTTTGTTAATATATGAAAACTAAAGTTTGCAAGAGATTTAAATATAAATAAAAGTGGCTGATCATACACTTACTTGCATTCTGATGTTATTTCTTGGATGTAGGAGAAAGGGGTGGAATTACAGTACTCTATAATTGGCCACATGCCCATGAGAGCCTGTAGCATATGTGCACGCCATCAGTAATGGGTGCAAGGAGATGAGGAGAGCTTTGAGAACTGCTGATCTAAATGGAATATGTGCAAATTAGTACAAATCAAATACACCACTACCAGAAAGTGCTTTATGATTTCTAAATTGTTACATGCCTTCTTCCAAGTCTCATTTTCCCCCTCTTCTCTTTCATCTTCCTTTTCTTTTTCACGCACATATTATTTGTAATTCTACAAAGACATAGGCAGTTTGGGAAAATGGGTGAAGTGTGCAGGCACTGCTGTAAGGGAGTGAGAAGTTAAAATTTCCTTCAGTCACATCTGTTCTTCATTTATGCTTCTTAGAATAACAAACTAGGGAATATGTTGTAATAGACACTCTCATGTGAAGACAGGTACTATGTGCAAGTTTTATCTCTATCTACTTTTTCACCCATGGACACTGAAGAGTTAGCTCTATCCACTCAACTTATTCGATCTACTGTGCTTCATTTTCCCTGAGCTAATGACATACATACATGATCAGTGACTAAAATCAGCAACATTTAGCAGGGGACTTCAAGTCTTCATAGCACAATACTAATACCTCTTTCTCTGCTCTTTCATCATCAGAAAATCTTAACTTTTGGGTATATACCAATTCCTACCTAATGCACTCAAACCCAAACACAGATACAAAAGTATATGCTACCTATATCATTAAACTACAGTAGTCACTTTCTTTTTTTTATTGTAAAGGTTATAAAGCTCCTTACCTTATGCATCAACAATATCTGGAAGTTTACACTTTAAATTAACAATAGTTATAATATTACACATATAATAATATTAGTCATTAATCTTTTACTATGACTCAGGCATTTTTGCTGTCATCTAATTTTTTATCCCTCTCAACATGTTTGTGGAACACCTATTATTACCACCATTTTAGACTTAAGAAAACAAATACCCAGAGAGTACGAATGATTTTGTTTCCAAGATTGGAGAGCTGGAAATGACAGAGTCAATGTTTCAGCCATGAACTTTTGGATCCCAGAGCCCTTGATCACAACAAAACTAGCAAAGCAGTAACAGACATTCTGAATAATCTATTATAAACTCCCTTCCTGTTAAGTTGCAAAAAAGATACATGGGGAAGTTGAATGTGACACAGGAACATGGGGGGTGCAGGGTTGAGCAGGCCTAGCACCCACAGCAGGACACAGGTTCTGATCTAGGACTCACAAAGAATATGAGAGATGGACGTGGGCATAGGTAAACAAGTAGGAGTGTATTAGGAGAGGGAAGGAAGAAGGGAGCTCTTATGCAGAAAGCAAGTCTTGAATGGGTTGCCAAAGAGAAGCTGCCTGTGTAAAATCTTTTTTTGTTTGTTTTAGAGATTTTTCGCCTTAGGGCATGTGTGCTGTCTGGAGAGAGACAGACAGAGACTGAAAGGGAAAGTGAGAAATACACTCCCTCCCCCCAAGGGGGGATGGTCATGCCACAATCCCTTCTGCTCCATTCTCCTTTGGGGAGTTTGGGCATACACACACGTGTGCCCAGCATGCATTCCAAGCTGCAGGGTTCCAGACTTGAACGATGATCAGCCAGACCCCCAAATTCTTGATTCTTTAGGTCCAGAACTCTGAGACTAGAGATCCACCCTAAGACACAGAATGAAAAAACACACTTATAAAATAGGAAAAGGGAAGTTTTAATAAGAAAGTAAAAATTTTTAATAGAAAAGAAACACACTCCCATACCAGAAAGGCATGCAGATAGGCAACTGCAATGAAAGGACAATTGCACTAGGCATGGGGTTAGGTGGTACATTTATTGTGAAAGTGAATGATGAATATTTAGCAGGGGAAGGTCTGTTCCAGTATCTGGGTTCTTTGTATGGAATTTCTGGGCTTTTCCCTGTGCCTGTGCATTTCTCTCAGGTGAGGAATGTAATTACCTAATCACTCATGCTCAGTGCGAACCTCGAAGGTATGAGTATCTACATATGGATGAACTGCCTAGTTAGTTTATTGCCCTAGTGAGAATCAGGATGTTGACCTAGCATCCAGCTCAGTGGTGAATTTCTGTGTGCATATTTGGGATGGCAGGAGGGAAGATAATATTCCCAGTGCCAGGAGCCAAGTAGGAGGAAGGATTTCTCACGGAAGTTCTAGTTGCAACTCCTGATAAGTTGTGATCGATGTGGTAGATATCCATCTTGCTTTTATCTCAAGACTTCCTGCTCATTTCTGACTACCTATCACAAATGCTTCATAAGACTCTTCTAAAGCCATGCAAATTGTCAGAGAAAGTTCCTAAACAAGACCTTAGATTTGAAAAAAATTCTGATTTGTTCACAGTATATTAATTTTCATACGTTAGATTTTATTAATAATTCAACATCTCTCCTTAAGTATGTCTGTTGTAGATATTTTAGTCCTATCTTCATACTTTTATAACTTTTTGGAGGTTTAATTGATAAATAATAATTGAGCACATTTAAGGTATACAACTTGATGTTTTGATATATGTATGTATTGTGAATATTACCACAATCATTATAATTAACTTATCTATGCCTTCACATGGTTACTGTTCTTTTTTGTGTGTATATGTGTGTATGTCAGTATATTTAAGATCTACCCACTTAGCAAATTCCAAGTAAACAATAATGTATTACTAACTACAGTCGTCATGCAGTACATTAGAGCCTCAGAATTTATTCGTTGTGCATGAAGGAAACTTTGTGGCCCTTGATCAACACCTTCACATTTCTCCCTTCCTCTGGCCCCAGGCATCCACTGTTCAACCCTCTGCTTCTCTCAGTTTGACTATTTTAGAGTCCACATATGAGTGAGGTTATGCAGTATTTGCACTTCTATTCTTGGCTTATTTCATTTAGCATAATGTTCTCCAGGTTCATCCAGGTTGTTGCAAATAGAAGGAATTTAATTTAACCTCCATCATAGCATGTGGTTAAAAAAAAAAAAGAGTGCTCACACCAATAACATTCATTTACCCCTAGATAGGGGAATCTTTTCATTCAGATATGCGGATTGCATTACTGTAGACAGAATTGTTTTGTTCCAAAAATGCATCACTACACATACAAAAACATTTTTAAGTTAGAATTGCTCCTTGCTGAGTCCTAAAATGTCCAGTATGAGGATATCCCAGAGGCCTAGCACATTGTATTTTCATTCTACTGCAAATTGACTGCATTTCCACATTTGTTAAGCCCTTGCCTTAAGGCATTTTATCCCAGGCAATCAAACAGGTGATCTGCTGTTCAGATCTCTTAATTTTACTGTTCTCTAGAAATTTCACAAGAAGAAGGAATCAGAACTGTTAACTTGACCAAACCAGTCATAGTTCTACAAATCTCCCCTTTAGGTCCTCCCCCAAATAGCCTTTAGTCTGTTCTCATTTATTCATTCAAATGTAATAAGCATCCAATGCAGATTATAATATGGAAGATTCAATAACTGTTTTTCAAAGCTTTTATAGTATATTAAGACAGACTTGACTTGAATTCAGGCTTCAGTGCCTTCTCCCAGCATAACAGATACTACCTCTTAGATCCTTACCTTATTTAAGGTTTGTTGAGAGAATTACTTGTGATGAAGTGGATTCTTAGTAAATGATGATTATTTTTATAATCTTTATTGGACATTCATATGATAGATGACTCTGGTAAAGTTACATAACTTTACTTCAGTTTTCTTATCTAATAAAACTATGAGATTTGGGGTAAGATAAATGAGTTAACATACAAAAATGGTTCCTGGTACATAGTGAGCATTTAATATGTAATTATAATGTATTATTATTAAAAATTAGCAAAGGTTACATGTGTATAAGCATCATTAATGCTTTAAAATAAGGAAGATTTAAAAATAAAAGTTGAGAAAAACTTGTTGAAAAAATGTGAACTAAATTGTCTGGAAATTTAAAAGAGTGTGAGCTTTTGTTCAATACATTAAGATTATGTGAAAGTAGAAAGAGCTGCTTGGACATAGATGTGAACTATTTCACAACATGATGAAGTTAACAACCACAATTCAGAAGCAATTTTTCCTGGGTTCATGAAATTTATATTCCTTTTTCCCTTGCTTTTCCATCTTGGGGCTTAGTAGGAGACAATCCCTCATGGAGTTCCAGTCAGCTGTCAACTCTGAAGTATGATTTTTCCATTTAGGTTTTGAGTTATTTATGGGCAAAAAATTTCCTCAGCTTTTTCAGCTTGAAATAGGACTTTTTAGTCATTTTCTCATAATTCATAAAAAGTTGTGTAGGATGTGTATACGTATATGTGAGTGTGCTAATATGGTTGTTATTTATATATATATATATATATATATATATATATATTGGGCCAGATGGTGGCACGGTGGTAGCACAACAAGACACACAGGGGGAGGTGCCTTCTGTG
>NW_006201854.1:505626-547217 GCF_000334495.1 Tupaia belangeri chinensis | reverse complement strand
ATATATATATATAATGTTTTTGTTGGTAAGCTTCTTGACAAATTTTACAAAAGCATATATAATACATTTATGTTTGTCTAACTGTCCATAAATAAGTTAATATTGCAGAATTTGTTCTTGCATTACAGACATGTTCCTATTTTTTGTATATTCAGATTGATATGTTCTTTATTTTCTCAAGCACTCTAAGTGAATTTCAGTATATTTACTACATATTTCTACTTCAATATTGTGCTTAGCAGAATATTTTGCCTACGGAAGAAAGCTCATAAATACTTGCTGAGCACCAAGTGACAAATGATTCTAACTGGACACACATTGCTTAAAATAATGAAGAAAATACAATGGGGCTGTGGAGCAGTAGAGCCTTTAGTAAAAAAAAAAAAAATACCAAAGGCAGACATGCAAGCAGAAGTTAGGTTTATTAGGTGTCCTGTGAGAATGCCCATGGAGAGGCTGGGCAATAATATCCAGAGGTCAGTCCTGAGCAGGTTTGTGCCTTGTGGCAAGCAGGGTTTCTTTTTTTTTTTTTTTTTTTTTCTTAAGTCTTAATCATGTATAGAGGGAGGGTAATGAAAGCTGCAAACTCAGGTTCCCAGGGGGGCTAGTTGTTTCTCAGGAATGAAGGGTGTCTCTCAGCCCTAAGCAGTTGCCAGAGGTAGTGCCAGGGGTTCCTGAGCAATTTTCTTTTCTCTGTGGGTGGTTAGCATTTGTTTCCTGTGCTGTAAAAGCTTATTTTGGGGGCTTATCCTGTGCCCTTTCATTAATCCTTGGCTACTTATTTCCCTCAGGAAGGCCCAACTTGGGCCTTAGTTATTAACCTGAGAAGGTTTACTTATTTCCTTATGAATACTCCACAGAAAATAGAATAATTTAGCAAGAAATCCTTTCAGTTAAATACTTACCCAGTGCCTAGCAACACGTTAATGGTTCAAGCTGAGGTGATGGATGTGTGTGTTTCAGTTCTAACACTTTTTCTGGGCTTGGTCAGGTGACATTGAGTTTTCATGACTTGTACGAGCTTGAGACAGA
Organism: Tupaia belangeri chinensis; assembly: GCF_000334495.1. Taxonomy (NCBI): domain Eukaryota; kingdom Metazoa; phylum Chordata; class Mammalia; order Scandentia; family Tupaiidae; genus Tupaia; species Tupaia belangeri. Next base: position 546,185 of record NW_006201854.1, on the reverse strand, counting down.
AGAGTTGAATCAGTGTAAGGTTTGTAATAATTTATACTGCAAACATTACAGAGAATGAAGTCAGAATATGTCAGACAGTGGGTAAAAGTGACAGATACAAAAGGAATGCATAGTAGATAGGACTTAGAAAACATGTATTATAAGGTTAACTAAATCAGGTTCAGTCACTAACATTTGTAACCTTGTATAAGCTGCTTCACACCAATTAAAATGTCAGAATCTTTATCTGTAAAACTGGATTTAAACTATAACATTGACCTTCAAAATGACTTTTTTCTCTCTCCTCAATCAGTGTAAACAAATAGTTTCATATAAAAATTGTTTCTTGTTTAGGTTGTTTAGTGCTGCATCCTAAATTTTTATGTCTTAAAAAACCCATCAGTTTGTTCTCTTCCACAGTTCCACAGGATTACTGAGCTCAGCTAAAAGGTTCTTCTGCTCCCTCTAGCACTGACTGGTGCTACAATTATTTGGGGACTTAATGGAGTTGAAACTCCAAGATGGTTTACTCATGTGGCTGGTGGTTGATTCTGGCTCTCAGCTGGAGGTTAGTGGAGGCTGTCAACCACAGGACTTTTGTGTAGCCTATTCTTATGACTTGGAATGAGACCTAAGAAAGATTTTCCCAAGGACAGCCGTCCCCACAGCAAGGAAGAACAAGCTGCCAATCCTATTAAAGTCTAGGCCTGGAACTGGCATGGTATCATTTCTACCACATACTATTTGTCAAGTAGGCAGACACAGGTTCAATATTCAAGAAGATGGGTAATAAGCACTTCAACTCTTAGCAAGGAGAAAGTCACAGAGATCTTGGATATCTTTAAGCCATGCACATTTTTGTACTCCAGCCAGCACTAATTCATATTCTTTTAACTTTCAAAATACACTATCTCTTGCCCCCAAAACTCCAAAAGTCTTATTCTCTCAGGAGATGGTCACAAGAACAGGCCCTTTTCATCTAAATGAAGACCAAGTACTGATGAGTTGTTTTATACATGATTCCTTTTATTTGAAAGTCTAATAAACTAAAGAGACTAATCAGACCCCCCCCCATACTCAGCATATAAAGGTAAGATACGAACAAGAGAACCACAATTCACCCTCCCATCAGTGCTCGGCTGCTAAATGTTTGCTAGATATTTTCTAGGGTCAAGAAAAATGTTCATTTGTGGTATTGACTAATTCTTTTTTTTTTCTTTCATCCTTTCTTTTTCTTTCTTCCTTCCTTCCTTTCTTTCTTCCTTTTTCTTTCTTCTTCTCTCTTCTTTCTTTCATTTTTATTCACTGGAGGGCATGTGTTCTCACAAGAGAGAGACAGAGAAAGAAAGGGAAGGAAAATGAGAAAGCACTCCCCATGAGGGATGGTCATACCACAATCCCTTCTCCTCCATTTCTCCTATTCTGATTTTTGGGAACACACACATGCACTAGTATGTTTTTCAGAGTGCTAGCTTCAGTGCTGGAGCTGCACACTTAGCCATGTGAGATCCAGCCCTTTTAAGCACAACACCAGTGGGCAGCCCAGCATTTACTAATGTCTATGGTACAAACACTTCCACCACGGACAATTTTAGTCTATCAGTGTGCTGTTAATCAGCTTGCAAAAATCTTGAAAATATAACAGATGGCTCTTATATGACAAAAAAGAAAGTTGTCCCATTCAAAAAAGAGAGTCAGAAAATAAAAACTATACTAATGGTCTATAGAAATGCTGAAATCAAGTTGGTACACAGTGGCAACACAGTGGCAATTATTTTATTATAGGTGTGTGCCTTGGTAATAGTTCTCCATGTCTCCAGACTCTACTGTCTTGGCTCTTCCATCTATGACATCCTTCTTTCTCCACGAGAAGTGCTCCATATTTGCATCCAATTAACATGATCTTTCTTCTTCCTGCAATAAGAAGTTAGAGGCTCAAAAATCTCTTTTCATCTTAAACTGTCTCAATATTTTTAATTTCAATTTTCTCAAAATGCCTTTAAAAATGGAGTGGGTTTCCTGCGTATCATTTTATAATTTACTCTTTAAGTCAACGTCTATATTAAACTATCAACCACAATTAAGTTTCCATGAATAATTTTGAGACCAGTCCCTTCTTATGTTGAACTGGGAGTCAGAGTACTAGGAACAATACCCTTGGTTTCTTAGAATCTTGATTTTCTAACAGAGATAGTCTAACATAAATGTTCATCAGAAAATTAGATGTTTTGGGACCAGCAAATGGAATAGCAATTATATCGCTGGACTCCTACATAGCCAACCGTGGTTCTAGTCCTGGACCTGGAGGCTTGAAACTTATGCCAGGCATATGTGCACGCCTGCCCAAGGTCTCAGGAGGAGAATAGAGAAGGGATTGTGATATGGCAATCCCCAATGGGGGTGATTTCTCACTTTCCCTCTCACTGTCTCTGTCTCTCTCTTTCTCTGGCAAGAACATAAGTCCTAAGGTAAAAATCTCTTTAAAAAAAAATTGAAGTTGCCCAGATGAGAGGCATCACTTTAAAATCTAAGATCCTTAAAAAAGCGTCTGATAGATGTCCCCTTGAATCTTGACCTTGAGACCACATTTTACAAGCAGATCTATGAATTTGATCATTGTCTGACTAGGTTTTTTCTTTTTTCTTTTCTAGGAATGTCTAGGGGAAAAGAGCTTTAAAAAAGTGTGGCCATTTTCAATTCACCAAACATAGAGACTTTAGCCTATTTCCTGGAAGAAATATATTTTCGGCAATGAAAGAAAGCAATTTTTATTTTATTTTATTTTATTTATTTATTTATTTATTTAATTTAATTTTATTTTTTGCCAGAGAGTTTATGCTCACCAGGGAAAGTCATAAAGACAGAGAGGGAGGAAAAACCACACCCCATGGAGAATAGTCATATCCCAATCCCTTCTCCTCCATTTTCCCTTCTTTTTAGGATTTTGGGTACATAAACATGCCTGCTATGTTTTTAAAGTTTTTGGGTCTAGGACTTTGTGTAGTTAGTCATGTGAGAGTCAGCTCCCTTAACAACCAGGTGACAGGCTAGCCTGCTTCCATAATTTATTTATTTATTCATTTATTTATTTATCTATCTTTTTGGAGAAGGTTTTTGTTTTGTTTTGTTTTGTTTGTTTGTTTGTTTTTTTCCTATAGGGCGTGTGCGCTCACCAGACAGACAGAGAGACAGAAAGTGAGAAATCACCCCCCCCAGGGGGGATGGCCACGCCACAATCCCTTCTCCTCCATTCTCCTCTCAGGATCTTGGGCACGCATGCACATGCACCTGGCGTGAGTTTAAGCCACCAGGTCTGCGACTTGAACTGTGGTCGACTACATGGGAGTCCAGCGACATAGCCATTATGTTAACTGCTGGTCCCTGCTTCTATAATTTTTAATGAGTTATGTTATATGTGAATGCCTGCATATTGTTCTTTCTCATTTTTTGAATTTTTATAACTATCAAAGTGGAAAAATCTCTCACTGTGAAGGGAGACTGTATCTAAAATAATCCCTGCTTCAAATGATCAAGGACTATTGTCTTGGTGTCTTCTCTGATCACCTCTTTATATAGCTTGAATGTTGAATAATAATTCTTTCTTTATGTATTTACCACAATCACTCCTAAACTATCCTCCCTCATCTCTGCACAGCAGAGTATTTCAGTCTCAGGATATCTAGATGCAAGGTCTGGCTCAGCTATTTCCTAAATGACCTTGGGCAAATAGGTAAACTTTCACGAGTTTTATCATTTATGATGTGGGGATAAATATAGAACAAACTAATGTCCATTATAATGAAACAACTTGCATCGAAATGCTTTGTAAAGTGTACTATATTCATGTGAAGGATGACTATCTACTCAGTAGGAATCCTTCAGCTGAACCTTCTGGGACAGCTTGTGCTTATGGAGAATTTGCTTTGGCTGTTTGAAGCCAGCCAGCTGACACTGAGTGTATCATTGAAAAAGAGGCCTCTGTCCACAGCCACTGCATGCACTATCGCCTTCGGGAAGAAGGCCATACACCAGTGGGGTCTCCATCTGTCTCAGGCAGCCAGCCAGCCAGCTCTGACCTGTCAACCAACCATCTCCTAGCCCAGTTGGTCTCTTCACATTACATTCTAAACCCCAGTAATTTCAATCTGTTTTGTTGATTGTTTAGATACTTGGTCTATAGGATGCCAAATCATCAGGTTGACTAATTTGGATACTGGATTCACCAGATGTTTTGGAGCTACACAGGCATGTGGTTCATATAGAGAACCTTGTGTGTACCCTAGGGCTCTCTGGGAAGATGACAAAAGCTTTTTGTAACACATGCCATTATTGCTTCAAAAACTTCACACCACCACCACAACAGTTGGAATCTGGTAAATAGAGTTAACTTTATACATAGAATGTTTTATTTAATTCACAAGTTTAAAATACCACCTTTTCTTGGCCTGCTCACTTTGCCTGGAAATATGTTTTTTACACACTTTGGAAAATGAAGGGCAAAATATTGCTAATTTGTCCCAAGATGGGAAATTATCATTAGTTAGTAATATAATTGAATGAATTGAGTATTAAGTACACAGTAATTTTCTTAGTCCTGAAGGGACAGAGTAGGAGAAAGATGACATTCGATGAGATAAAAGAACATGGAAATGTTTACATTTCTGATAGGGATAATGAGGACAGTAGCCACCAAGGTAAGACTATTGAACACAGGTTAGTGATGCAAAAGACAGATGGGGAAAGGCATTGACTCTAAAGTTGTGTGGGAGGACTTCTACAGAGGATATGGGTTTTCTGGGGTGTGAGCAATCTAACATATCTGAGGAATGCTAGGGACTGTTTATTGCCCTCTTTGGATATTTACTGGCATCTCTTACATTTTATCTAGGCAATTTGATTGAGGTAAATTACAAAAATTGCTACAATATTTTGGATCAATTTTTATTAAGAAATAAAGGTGGTTTCCCAACCCTTTTCTCCTGATCTGTTCTTGGATTGCCTTTAGCCAACAGAATAGGAAGGAGGAGACCATGGTATTTCAGCTTCCACTCTAGTTGCTTTGATAACCTTTCATGAGCATATGAATAAACCTAGACCAGTCTCCTGAATAATGAGAGCCATGAAATCAGGGTACTCTGTTGCCCCAGATGACAAACATTCAAGCCCTGGAACCAGGGCTGCCTATGTGACAGCACTGGCCACAGAAGCATGAGTGACTCGGCACAAAACAGAAGAACCTCCAACTGAGTCCAGCCTAAACCATTAAACCGTAGAATCATGAGCTAATTAAGTGGTGTCTGTTTAATACACTAAGCTTTAGAGTGGTTTATTATGTACCAACAACTGACTGAGTGATGCTACTAAAATTAATTCCAATTTTAGAATCATGCAGAGTGTGTGGGTTACTCGACTTTTCCTCCAGGAACAACATGATTTCTTGAGCACATAGTGGAGTGAAGAAGAGTTGGTTATAGTCTTCTAAAGTCATGATGTGCCTGTGCTAAATCCTTTACTTGCTCAGAGCTTAGATTTCTTCCATTCAAGGATCAGAGATTAGCAATGAAGATTCTAATATTGTGATAATTGGCAATAGTTGTATTACCTTGTATAAGTAATACATCTTGAAACACATGACCCTTAAACCAAAGTAGTGAAAATAATAATGAAGAAATAATGGGAACCCGCAGTTAACGCAATGGCTATGTCACTAGACTCCCACATAGTCGACCGCGGTTCGCGTCCCGGACCCGGTGGCTTAAAACTCACGCTGGGCGTGTGTGCGTGAGTGCCCAAGATCCTGAGAGGAGAATGGAGGAGAAAGGATTGTGGTGTGGCCATCCCCAATGGGGGGTGATTTCTCGCTTTCTGTCTCTATATCTCTCTCTGTCCTATAGTGAAAATCTCCCCCCCCCCAAAAAAAAGAGAAAGAAATAGTGAGTAGTGGTAAAAATAATGATGAGGTAGTATCTCAAGTGGCGGGGTAATAATGGAAATATAATAATGGTAATCATAGTGATAACAGAAGTCAGAGCTTCAAACGTGAAGCTTTGGTATATGTATTCAGTGTGTGTAACTAAAGTTTTACTTTCAGATATTACATAAATAATACCATGCAGTACAAAAAAAGGAGAAAGTAAACCATTATTAATAAATACATTTTATGTTTTGGATACCATCTTAGAGATCTTTTTCAATACACTCTCATTTAAGCTTCACCATAACAATGCAAAAGAAGTGCTATTGCTCTTATTTTACAGGGAAGAAACCATGGATGAACCAGTAATCCTGGCTGCATGGGAGGTTGGAGCAAGGGAGGATCATGCCATTGTAAAACCCATAAGGCTATCTGTCATTTTCTCTCTCTTTTAATAAATTAATAAGCATAAATAAATAGATAAATTGTCAAAGTAGTTTTTCCAACATTGAAATAATAGGAAACAGAAGAGCTAGGATGTAAATCTAGCCTCCTATGACTCCCGAATTAAGTTCTTGATTATTTAGTGCCTCAAGAAAGGACCAATGAGTACTTGCAATTTGCCGGGGACTTTTTCAAGTGAGGAAAACAGTAAGTAAAAGTTAGGAGGTTCCATGAACTTTATATTCTAATCAGGATATATGGAGAATAAACAATAAGTGAATAATAATTTAAGACAGTGATTAGTGCTATGAAGAAAATAAATTGGGTAATGTGATAGAGGATAAATGATTAGATACTTTAGATTAAGTTGTGGGTGCCACTGAGATATAAATGGCACCAACGAACAGCCATGAAATATCTAAGGTGAAATTATCTAGGAAGAGGAAAGATTTAACACATAGGTCATAGAATTATAATAATATTGGACGATTCAAGAGACAGTCCAATCTTATTGGAATATTATGGCTAGAGTACAGTCCAGGAAAGAAAAGTGTATAAGAGATTCTGGAAAGATAACCAAAGGCTTTATTATTTAATGGGTCATATGAGCTATTTGATGATAGTGAAGAGTTCAGACTTTTCTAAGTGAAATAAATAATTGAAAGATTTTAAGTGGGTAAATTACATAATGTTATATATGTTTTTACAAATCACACCAGCTTCTGTGTGGAGAATGCATTTTAATGGGACAGAAGCATAACCAGTGTGGTCAATGAGGAAAATTAAAATAATCCCAAGAAATGACGGCGACTTGAGCTAGGGCAGTAATAGTGCAAACAGGAAGAAGTTAATGAATTTGGAATACTGTTCTGTATGTTCAGTTGATAGAACTTAATAGAATAATGGAGTCCAAAGGAGAAATTAATGACAAGTGTGACTTCTAGATTTTAGGTTCTGAGGGTCACATATCAGAATGATAATGATTAGGGTAGAAGCAGATTATTAAGTGGAAAAAAGTCTCAATTTTTCTGTTATTAAAATTCATGTTATTTCATATCTAAGAAAATATATTTAGAAAAGTATTTTGTGTAGGAGTGTGGTATTCAAGAGAGTTAATACCAGAGACAAAAAGGTGGCAAACAGATAATAGAGCAATAAGGTGGGATGGCTGGGTAAGCTTATCTAAAAACTAAGTTCAGAAAGGGACAGAATCGATGATCCCTTGACTACACCAAAAATTAGCATCAGGTTGAAAAAGCGACAAACAATGGTAACTGAAATAGAGGTGCTTGTAAGGCTAGCTGAAAACCAGGACAGTGTGTTACATTAGATGCCAAGAGAAAAAGAAATGTGTTTTAAAAAAGAAAAAGCAAATAGTTGTGTTGAATGTTTGTGAATATTTAAAAAAGGGAAAGGGATGAAGTGATAATTGGATATAGCAACTTAGGATAGCCAATGATCATCTAGAAGAGATGCCAATGAGAATGTGGAGTAATACTCTACTATCTGCCATCGATTGACAGGGAAAGAATTTATTTTAGAGAAATTAGCTTCTCAGTAGCCAATTAGATGACTTGGGTAGAACTGCCACAAAGAAATGGGTAAAGTGAAGACATAATAATAGTGTGTCTCTAAAATAAAATGGAAAAATGTCATAGTAATTATCAAATATTATTAAACTAATTTTAATATATTATTATTATTGACCAATCCGCACTCTAAACAATACAGTTTTGAAGATACAAGAAACTCTTCTATACAGAGGGCTCCAGTTGATGTGTGAAAATGTAACTGGACTACTGAGCAACCTCTTGGATAGAATAAGTTGCTTTTAACTAATAGAAATGGTTTAATGGAAAAAGCCAACATTTATAAAGCTTTGAGAGAGGAGAAAAACTGATAACTGGATAAGAGAAATACAGAGGGAACGTTATCCAGTACAGTTGGTGCATAAATTGGTAAGGATGAAAGAGGTCAATTGAAGCCAACATACGGAAATATCTAGGTCCTGTGAAACTTAGGGTGATGTCAATAAGGAACTAGGAAATTGTACGAAGAGGAGAAATACTTGATCCAGATAGTAGAATAATGCCAGCATTTTATTACTATTATGTACAAGATGCTTTGGAGGAGAAAAGAACTGAAGGTAGAGAGACCTTCTCAGAGGCTACTGAAATAGACCAGATGAAAGGTAATGAGGTATGAAGTAGGCCATCAAAAATAACAAATGAAAATGGGGCAAGGTTTGAAAGAATTGACACACACACACACACACACACACACACACAAAAGAATGGGTTGTGAATGGTTCCGTTGTTGTGGTTTCATAGCAATCCAGTCCTGTGGTCAAGTCCATGGTGAGTCAGACTGTTATCACTTTACAATGCATCAATTAATGATGTGGGGATTTCTGTTGGCTGAAATGTGTGAACGGTGCAGAAGGGTGAGTCTGAGAGCTGTAATGCAAGACAGATTTGGGGAGAGAGCATTGAGAGTCCCCTGGAACCCAGAAAATTGCAGCATGTGTCTGGTTTACTGTTGAGAACACTTTTCTCTCACTACAGCCACTACAGAAGATTTTGTTTACATCTGGCCAGCTGCTCCAGCCTCAGATATTTCCTCTTCCAACCAGATTTCCAAGACTACTTCTTCAAAACCATGGAAGAAGAAGGAAGAAGGAGAAAAAGAAAGAGCTATCTCCATCTCAGATTGTACACAGACTCTTATCTGTATTAAGGGATAGGGGTGGGGAGGAGGGTCCACACATGTACTCACAAATAGGAGTGCTTGTTTCCAGCATGTAAAAATGATCAAGATATTGTTACTCTGAGTGAAGTTGGCTAAAAGCTTAGAAGCCCAGTCAAAATGCAGTTGTCCATGTGGGAGTTCACTGCCTTAACCGCCATGCCACGTGCTGACCCCACAAGCTATCTTTTTAGTGCCAGTCATCTCCTGATCTGCTGGCCCCACCATACCAGAATAAAAATAAAGCCTACATTTTAAAACATATATGCCTCTATCCCTGCAAACACACCATTTATCTATCCATCTGCAGTGTGAGCTCCTTAGAATCGGAGGATTATGCTGTACTCTGTAGTGTCTGTGTTCCTGGCACAAATAGTGAATACCTAAAACATGCATGCTAAAATCATGCATGTGAGTTTGTAATGGTGATTAGAGATATATAAACTTCATGCAAACCCTGTTGTAGGCATGATCAGTGTTCCCAATTGGTTCATAGTTAAGTCTTCTCTGTGAAAAATAAGAAATGTGTCTGAATAGCCAAAATAAAAAAATTAGATAGAACATATTATGTCAAAATAAGAGACTCAGGTAAGATGTGTTCACATCCACTAGGAAATAAAATTATCATGAGAAGGTGAAATTTAAACAGAAGGGGTGTTGATAGGCAGTGCCGGGAATGAGGCATTCAAGTTGGCAGTATGACATAAATAAAGTTATAAATGTAGAAAAACAATGGAACATGTAATTACCCTCCTTTAAACACTTAAATAGCTCATCGTTTACTTTAAGAAAATGTCCAAACCTTTTAATGTTACTTAGAAGATAAGGTTTCTCTTCTTTCTTCATCAGAGTAACTCTGCTTTTTTTAAGTTTTAAATTTTTATTTTTTTAGTTTGCCAGAGGGCCCAAGCACTCACCAGAGAAAGAGAGATAGGGAAAGGGAGAAATCATCCTCTGGTGGTATGTGGTCATGCCTGAACCCCTTCTCCTCCATTTCTTCATCCTGGTGGGAGTTGGGGCATGCACTCACATGTGCCCAGTATGATTTTCAGGCTGCCAGGTCTGGGACCGAGCTGTATGGTCGGTTATATGGGATCCCACACCATTAACCATTAGGCCATGGGAATGGTCTAGACCACCTCTACTTGGCTCACTTTTTCAGAAGATTCCTGTGCTTCTCCAAACCCATGCTTGTTCACTGTTGTCATTGTCCCTAAAGTCTTCACATCTCTCAACCGTAAAATTTATATTGTATAATACTTATCAATTCTCTAAATTTCTCACAAGATGCTAAACTCCACAAAAGATGTACATGCATGTATGTGGGAGGTGGGGGTGGCATTAGTCTTGTACTGAACATTGCTGTATCCACATCATCTTGCAATAAAGAACAATGATCAATCTACTGGGAAAAAATGGGGGAGTTTTCTCCATATGCAGAAGCCAGGACTGTGTGAATCAGTTGTGAGATCTTTTTTTTTTCTTTCAGTTTTTCCTCTAGAGCACATGTGCTCACCAAAGAGACAGAGACAGAGAAAGCAAAATTGAGAAACCACTCCTAGAAGGAATGACCATGCTGCAATCCTCTCGCCATTCTCCGCTCAGGATTGTGAGCATGCATGCACATATGCCTGGTGTGATTTTCAAGTTGCCAGGTTTGGGACTTGAACCATGGAGTTGGCTATGTGGAAATCCAGTTGCCTTAAGCTTCACAACGCCTGCTGACCCAGTCATCATTTTTTTTCTTTTTAATCACTACCTATACACTCTTAAACTGAAAGTGGATACAATTGTTAACTTGGCTGTGACAACGGGAATAAAGGAAAACTTTTCCTGGCAAATCAGAATTTCATGTTACGGCAGTCTCAACTATTATCTACACTTAGTCTGGTAGAAATACAAAATTTCAGAGAGGACAAAAAAAGGTATCTTTTTTTTTTTTTTTTGAGAGGTTTTTGCTATAGGACACGTGCGCTCGCCAGACAGACAGAGAGAGAGAGAGAGAGACAGAAAGAGAGAAATCACCCCCCCCAGGGGGGATGGCCACGCCGCAATCCCTTCTCCTCCATTCTCCTCTTGGGATCTTGGGCATGTACGCACACATGCCTGGCGTGAGTTTTTTAAGCCACCAGGTCCAGGACTCGAACCATGGTTGGCTACGTGGGAGTCCAGCAACATAGCCATTACGCTAACTGCTGGTCCCCAAAAAAGGCATCTTTAAACACAACCCTGTAAAGCTCAATATTGATACTTCCCACATTGTCTTTTGTTTGTTTGTTTGTTTTTGCTAGGGTTTTGCCATAGAGTGCATGAGCTCACCAGAGAGAGACAGTGAAAGGAAAAGTGAGAAATCACTCCCCAGAGGGTAAAGCCATGCTGCAATCCCCTCTCCCCCATTCTCCCCTAGGACTCTGGGCACACATGCGCACACGCCCAGCGTGCCTTTTAAGCTTCCAGGTCTGGGACTCAGATCGTGGTCAGCCATGTGGGAGTCCAGTGCCTTAACCATCACACCACCTGTTGATCCCCCTACTCATCTTAATCTCCTACTCTGGGAGACGTTCTGAGTACTTCAATCTTGAAAGCAGAAGAGAGAGTGTAAGACGAAGTGAAATAACAATAATAATAGTGGTCCTAGTAATAAATTGTGTTATATTTTAATTGCTGCATTACAAGCATTACACAATTGGTGACTTTAAAGAGAACAAATTTGTTATCTCACAATCCTTGTAGGTCAGTAGTCCAGTATGAAGCGGCTAGACCTTAACTAGGCTAAACTCAAGGTATTATCTCGGTCTGTGGTTATCTGGCTTTTGTGGTCTTTTGTGCTTGCTGGGTTATGGCAGAAGTCCTTTCCTTGTGACTGTAGAATTGAGGTCCTTATTTTCTTGCCATCTATTAGCGGAAGATTACTCATAATCTGAGAGGCCAGTCTCAAATTTTTGCCAAGTGGCCCTCCCATAGGTAGCTCACAAGACTGATGTCTGCCTTCTTTTCTTCCAGTCCAGTGAAGTGTGTTTCCCTGGCTTTGTCTTCTGCAATCAACCAGAAAAACCCTTTGCTTTTATCTAATTAGGTCAGACCTGCCCAGGATAACCTCTCTTTTGCTGTATAATGTAATATAATGACTGAAGTGATACTGCATCCTACTCACAGGCTCTATCCAAACATAAAGGGGAAGGAATATTTTTAAAAGGTGAGGATCATCTTAGAATTCTTGCTACTGCATGTATCATTTTTGCATAGTTGTCCTGAGACAGGAAACGTTTTAAGTATTGTACATCCATCACCTTATATAAACATTATCTTATTCAATCACTTATGAGGTAGATATTGCCACCTTTACTTTAAAACTGAAAAACTGAGACATAGGGATTATAGTTGATGCTCTGGTACGACTCATATTTATTCCTTCTTTCCCATGTCAGAATTGAAAACCCATTCTTTCATCCACTGGGAAATTCAGTTACTGATGCCCCTTTACTGAATGCCTCTCCAGGAAGTATTATTGAATACAGACAATCAAACCAACAAAAATCTTACTCTCTTCCTGGGATAGCTCACGTTCAAGGCCTATATCTGTGGGTTTGAAGTTGCAACCCTCTTGGCCTTGAGATTGGACAATGCAACATCTAGTCTCAGAAGTATTCACTGATCAGCCAAGGACTTTCTCACAAATATCAAACAAAAAGCAATAAAATGCCCAGATCAGGACCAGGAAGTAGCATAATGGCTAAGGTGCTGGGCTCCAACTTGACCAACCACTGTTCAAATCCCAGACTTATTGGCATAAAACTCACAGTGCATTACCTGTGTCAGGTGCATGCATTACCCAAATACCTAGAGAAGAATGGAAAAGAAGGAATCGTGGCATGGTCATTCATCCCTGGGGAGTGATTTCTCACTTTCTCTATCTCTCTGTCTCTTTCTCTCTCTCTGGTGAACACACAAACCCCATAGCAAAACAAACAACAAAAACAGAACAAAACAAAACAAACCCTCTCTTTAAAAAAAACAAAACAAAACAAAAAAACACCCGTTCGGGGAGATAATGAATTCTAGTATCAGTGTTTGAACCCACATGTTAACTAACCAGTGCTCTAAATCACTGTGTACACTGACTCTGGGGTATCCCTTTTTAGTCACTTAAGCATAACAAATGGAATATTTAGAAAATGAGCATGTCTGTTTCCCTGACATCTGAGATCCATTTGGGGATGGTACTATTTGCACAGAGAAGAAATGGAGGAATATTTCAATGTCTTATTGGAGTCAAGATACACAATAAACCTGTGATTGATTTTTTGCAATGTTATAATTCAAATAGTTCTACAAGTTGGACAAGAAAGAATAGGCCTTCTAGGCTCACACTTTTTGATTTGGAATGGCATCTCAGTGTCACAGTCTGAACATCTGTATCAATCGGAAAGTTAAGCTTAGAGGTGTATGTTCCCCCTCCAGTGCTTGTCCATGTTCCAGGTCCGTGGCAGCAGTGCCAGGGGCAAATTAGATACAAAAGATGTGTTAAATAAATGAACTATTAAGCATGACCCAAGATTTTCCTGATTCAGAATCTTCATTGTAAAGTATTAGGTAAACATTTGTGACAGCCTTTGTTGACATGAATTTAGTTTTATGGTTTTTATGATAAAACTCATGAGCTCACCAGAGAGAGAAGTGAGAAATCACTCCCCAGGAGGAATGGCCTCGCTGCAATCCCTCTCCTCCATTCTCCTCCCAAGGTTTTTTGGGCACACATGCACACATGCTTTGTATGATTTCCAAGCTGCCAGATCTGGGACTCTAACCCTGGGCAGCCATGTGTGAGTTCAGCACCTCAAGCACTGCACCACTTGCTGGCCCCATCAGGTTAATTTTATTGTGGTAAAATACACATCAAACTTATCATTTAACCATTTCGGTTTTTGATTTTTATTTTGTGGGAAGGTTTCTATAACAAAAACCTTTTTAACCATCTTACAGTGCCTAATTCAACAGCATGAAGTATCTTCATGGTGTTGTATAGTCACCACCACTCTCTAGAACCTGAATTTGTTCATCACCTCATCAGGAAACTGGTGCTCATTAGGTACCTGTTGTTCCTCATCTCTTTCTCCCCAGCATTGGGAGAGTTGTTACATTGAGTCATCTGACCTAGTTTATCTCCTAGCAATGCTCATATTTCTCATCTTTCCCCTGAGCCTAGTCATTTTAGTTTGAATTTACACAGATGACATGATTTGGGGACCACACTAACATGATTTTTGTCTTCTTGATTTGTTTGTAAATGTCTAAATCCCCTTTAAATTATACTATCTAAAACCTGGCATGGTTTTATCAGGAAGCATAAAGCAGAGCTGCCTTCTACCTAGAGCCTAACATTATACTTCTTTAATTTAGCTTTAAATTGTTTTAGTTTTGAGAGTAGCTATTTTACACTGCTGATATGCATTGAACTTGACAACTAATTTTTTATATGTGCTACAGGTAAGTCTTATTTCCTTATGTGTGAAGATATTTTAGGAATCTAAATTCAGTACTTTATAGTCATCCTTTTTAAAGTTGTTGAAAATATTTTTCCCCAACTTATTGAACTTTTTCAAATCTGATTTTAAATATAATTATTAGCCTTGTTCCAGTGAGTTTCAAATATGATACCAGGTTGTATCAGTCAGGACCTTTGACAAGATTAAAAATACATATAATATGCTGGATTTTATGAGTCTTGGGACGACTCAGACAATTACTTCAGAAATATTCATTAATTTTTTTCCATAATCACAAAATCTACTTAGAACCTAATAAATACCAGGTATACATATAGTATACTCTGCAATATTATCATGAAGGAAAATTTTTTACAAGATATTTTTCCAATACACATGTGCTCACTGGAGAGTGAAAGACAGAGGGGGAAAGTGAGAAATCACCCCCGTGGGAATGGCCACACTGCAATCCCTTTTCTCCATTGTCATCTCAGGAGTCTAAGTATGCACACACATGTGCCCAATGTGATTTTCAAACCACCATGCCCAGGACTCAAACTGCAGTTGGCTATGTGGGAATCCAGTGCCTTAACCACCACTCCACTGGCTGGCTCTCATCAAGAAAAATTTTGATCTCCCTTATATTAGTCCTTGAGATAGGCTGCATTTCCATAACAGACATCCAAAGAGGTCTTGTTCTACCCTTGTTTCTAGAACCTGTGATTATGAAGGCGTATTACTCCCCATATTGTATTGTATGACTTGGTTGACTTTAAAATTAGGAGAACATTCTGGATTTTCTGAGTAACCCCAGTGTAATCATATGAATGAATGAGAGCAGAAAGCTTTTTCCCAGAAATAGCAGAAAAGCAATCACAGAAATTGAAAGCCTGAGAAAGATCCGATGTATGTTTGCTGCTTTGAATAGGGAAGGCAAGGACCTTCTGAGAAGGACTGTGGGCAGCCTGGAAGAGCAGAGTTTGCTGACAGCTAGCGAAGAAAAGGGGATCTCAGCTTTATAACTTCAAAGAAATACATTATTTTAGCAGCTTGTATGAACTTGAAAGTAGATTCTTCCCCCAAGGCCTCCAGATAAGACTAAGCTCAGCAAACACACCTTGATTTTAGTCTTGTCAGATCTGGAGCAGAGTACCTGGACAAGTCCCCCTGGACTTTTCACCAACAGAAACCGAATGATAACAAATGGTGTTGTTAGGGGCCAGCAGGTAATGTGATGGTTGAGGTGCTGGACTCCCACATGTCTGACTGC
Source organism: Tupaia belangeri chinensis (assembly GCF_000334495.1). Taxonomy (NCBI): domain Eukaryota; kingdom Metazoa; phylum Chordata; class Mammalia; order Scandentia; family Tupaiidae; genus Tupaia; species Tupaia belangeri. Next base: position 530,347 of record NW_006201854.1, on the reverse strand, counting down.
TGTTCGAGTCCCAGACTTGGCAGCTTGCTTTCTCACTTTTTTTCTCTCACTTTCTCTCTCTCTTGAGCTCTCTCTTTGGTGAGTGTATGTACCTTGTATCAAATTATATTAAAAATAATAATGATAAATTAAATTAAATGAATAATTCTTTAATTTAAAAAAAATGGTGTTGTGCTAAACCTCTAAATTTCTACTAATTTGCTACACATCAATAGAAAACTAATACACTCAAAGGAAAACAGAAACAATGCTGGTTGTTGCAAATAGAGGGAATTTAATTGACCATACAGATATTGGGAGGCACTAAAATGTCAATTTAAAAAGAAATTGAGCCAATCTAAAGATTCTGAGAAAAGGAAGTCACTGTCACCTGTAGGGCTGCAGGTACAATGACAGGACATGACATCGCTAGAGCCCAGTGTTGGAAAGGTGCTAGAGGCAGGCCAGTGAGACGTACAACATCAGAGGAGATGAAGATATTGTGTGAGTCACCCAATTCAGAGAGATAAAAAGGAATACTACTCCAAAGGTTCCTTTATTCTGCCCTCCGATTGTCCAGAGATTTTCCACATTGACTAATCCACCAGGAAGTCCAAAAGTAAGAGATCTGGAAACTGTCATAAAGTGTCTCCCTGTGATTCAGGACAAAGAAAGAGAAGAGCAAGGAACATAGATTTGATAGCAAGAAATCAAATGACCAGCACTGAGTTTTCAGTCTAGGGATTATAGACTAGCAAAACAGGAGAAATAACTTAAATGTCACCTATGAAGTATTTTTCTTTTCTTCTTCTTCCCTTTCTTTCTTTCTCTCTTTTTTTTCTCTCTTTCTTTCTTTCTTTTCTTTTCTTTTCTTTCTTTCTTTCTTTCTTTCTTTCTTTCTTTCTTTCTTTCTTTCTTTCTTCTTTCTTTCTTTCTTCTGTCTTTTGTCTTCCTTCCTTCCTTTTTTCTCTCTCTCTTTCTTTCTGTTTTTTAAGTTTTATGCCCATTAGTATGAGGTCATTCTTTAGGGTGGGCTGTTCTTCACCCTTCCCTGTACCCCTACTCTTGCCATAGCCTTGTCCTGGACTAAATTATTCTCATCTCATTCCTGAATTCAAGGCTTGGCCATTTCATCTTTTGGAGGCCAATGATCTAAGCAATTGTAATAATGTACCAGCTCCAAATCTTGGTCTCAAAAAACATTATATCTTTTCATATGATATCTTTAGCTCTTCCATCCCAGGGGAATAATGACCCTCAGTTAACCTGATAATTTAAAGAAGATGAAAAAAAAAGGAAGCTGAAATGAAACCAACAACCTACCAGAAGAAATAGACCTGTACTTCTGCAGCTTGAAGTACAAGTGAGCTCTGCCTCAATCAGCCATATCCCTGTGATTATGAAAATAAGTGATTTTGTTTTGTTGCTGAGTTTTGGGTTGTCCAACTGTGCACAATTACAATAGCAAAGTTTACTGTTACAAATGCTGAGATTTGGCTAGCAGGGAAAAAAGCACAGATGGGTAAGAAATTTGCCCCAGATCACCAGGGTTAGATTGTAGGAAAGATGAGATTTCCACTCTGTTCTGCCTGACCACAGACCCTGTGCTACTAGCCACTAACTGTACTAATTATAATGAATCATGGGTTTTACTTTTGGATTGAAAAGTAGGATCAAGGGTTGGGTGATCACTTTGAGATGTATCATTCAGGTCCCATCTCTTTTTATGTGGAGTTACTGTCAAGAGTGTCTCTTCTTTTCTTAAGGAATAAGGTATCACCAGGTGGACTTGGCTCCCATGAAGGAGAAACAAACATGGATCCCAGCAGCTGCTAGACTTAGCCCTTGTCATCCATCGTCTCCCAAGCTGCTCAGAGACAGTGATGCAGTGTTCCAAGCTGCCTCTAAAATAGGCGAGCAGCTGGGCTGGAGCATGAAGCCGGTGATTTAAGGAGGTGTCTGTGCCATTCCATGCTGTTGCTCTGCCCTCAGAGGAATTTGCGTAAGTGGGAAGTGGATGAGTTCTCAAGGGAGGTGGCCAGGCCAGTGGTGCTGAAGCACAGGGAAATTTATGGCAGTGTTCACAACCAACTGCCAGCAGACCAGTCAAGCTTCACAGCCGGGAAAGCCTCTTTTATGGCACCACTCCATTCCCACTGCCACTATGTAGTGTGACTCCCAGAATGTGGCCTAGATTATAGCAATGAGTGACCTGACACTTTAATCTCCTCACTCTTTTCTCTAGTGGGATTCAGTGACTCATACTCTTCAACCCTCCCTTTTTTTTTTTTTTTTTTTTTAAATCACTATCCTAGTAAAAGTCAAAGTGGAGGCTCAACTGGGGTTACACAGGTGGTGAGGGTGCTATTGCACAATGCTCTGACGACCACTTGAGAAGGCTCCATGTTCATATTCCAGGGCCATCGGATTCTAGTTAGCTAGAGGTTGAGGGAGAGGGTCATAGCCAAGGACTCCATCAAGAATGCTTCTCTCACTCTGTCTTTTTCTTGGGAACTAAATGAATAAACATATAACAAAAATAATTGGAACAGGTAGTGGCATAGTAGTTAAGGCAGCTGGATCCCACATGGACAACTGCATGGTTTGTGTACTGGACCCAATACCTTAGAAACATGCTAGGTGTATGTATGTGCCTCTTGGGGGTTATTTCTCACTTTCCATATCCTCTTTCTCTCTCTTGCTCTCTCTTCCTCTGTGTGTCTCTCTGGTGAGCACATGTACCTAAGACAAAACTGAAAAAAAAAAATAAAGAAAGAAAGTGAGAGAGAGAGAAAGAGAAAGGGTCATGGGGGTAAAAACATAAGATCAGAAATCAGAGTCCTGTATTTGGGATCTCAAATAATAATTATCATTATATTCTTGCATTTTATATTTCTTAGTTATAATTACTGTTGTTATTATAACTAACAATAATGATTTCAGATTCTAAGGAATATATAATAGACACTAAGTCTATGAGGTAGGGACTATGATCCTCACTGAAATTGCAACTCAGACAGTGTAAGCACCTTGCCAAAGGTCTTACAGCTTTAAGTAATGGAACTATTGTAGTAATAAGCAGTGGAAGTAGGCTTGAACTCTCCCCACCACCCCGTATGCATCTATATATCTATAGATAGATATTTAAGTTTTGCTATAGAATGTACATGCTCGCTGGAAAGACAGAGAGAAGGAAAGTTAGAAATCAACCCCTAAGGAAGATGACCACACCACAACCCCTTCTCTTCCATTCTCTTCCTGGGATTTTGGGCACACATGCACACATACCCAGCATAAGTTTCAAACAACCAGATCTAGGAGTAAAACTGCAGTTAGCCTTGTGGGAGTCTAACACATGCCTTAACCACCACACCACAGGTTGGCCCAGCACTCTGACTTTAGAAACCACAAGCTAAACTCCTTATCTGTCCCACTTTCTGGCTGTAAGCATTGGGCAGCTAATTTAATTTCTTTTATACTAATTTTCTTCATTTTAAACAAATATAGCAGGGACCACAGTTGGTGTAATGGCTATGTTGCTGGACTCCCATGTAGTCAACTGCAGTTCAAGTCCTGGACCCAGTGGCTTAAACTCACGCTGGATGTGTGTGCATACATGCACAAGATCCCAAGAGGAGAATGGAGGAGAAGGGATTGTGGTGTGACCATCCCCCCTGGGGATGATTTCTCATTTTCTGTCTCTTTGTCTCTCTCTGTCTTTCTGACAAGCACACACACCCTACAGCAAAAAACCTCCACCCCCAAAAAAATATATATATAGCATTATAATATCTCTATTAGTCTAGATTATTACAAGTGATAGATACCTCAACACACTTTAGTTTAAGAACAGAAGATAAAGTATCTGTTTTTGTTACTGGTAATTTGTTTAGAACTGAAAACTCTAACAATACTTGATCATTCATAGTGTTTTTCTCTGTATTGGTATCACTCTAGGTAGAGTTTTGTATATGGTACTCATGAAAGCTCAAATTCTACTGTCCAGAGCACTTCTGTAATAGCAAAGCATCTTTTCTCTAATAATTTCAGTAGCTGTCTTGAAATAGGTAAATCCGAAATTGGCCCAATAGACCTCAATTACAGCAGCACAGAAGACAGAATACACTGATTGGATGTGACTGGGAAACGCTTTAACCCATTGAAGAAAAAAAGTTACTGAACCTCTAGAACTTCATGAACTCATTGAGGGGACTGGAGTGTTCTAAAAATAAGACTAATATAATAAGAAATAAATAAAAACAAATTAACGTGTCAGTAGAAGATTAAGGAAACTGGCATGTATAAATAGCTAATACGAGATCACAAATATGATTTTATCCTTCTTCCTCACAACAGCATCATGAGTAAGTAAGACGGAAATTCTTATTAGAACCGTGTCATGGTTAAAAAAAAAATCTGTCTTAGAGAAGCTAATGAACTTCCACAAGATCACATAGTCAATACGTTACAAAGTCAGGAATCACACACTGCTATACCAACACCAGATTTTGTGCACTCATTTTAGAACTGGAATGTGTCATCCTTTTAAGTAGCAAACATTCTTGAATAACAGCTTCCTGGGACTTAAACCAGTCTTTGTGAGTATATTTAGAATTGTCTCCTTGCAGTTCATTACAGAAAAGGACATTGCCCTCACTTACCAGAAATAAATTTGGGAACACATTAAGGTGAGATTTACCACTGGCAACTTGAATTTCTCACTTCCTCCTATTCCCTTCCCAAGTGAACATAGCTATTTGAAAAGGCTAGAGCCAAAGAACTCTTGGCCCTTTTCTATCTATTTTCTCAGCTCGACAGAGTTAGAGTAAGGGCAGCCCAAGCAGACAGATTTTGCTTGGTGAGTATAGATTCTTGGCCCAAAGTTTGTTATCTTCATGGGAATGTTGTAAGGAGACACACAGGGAAATGGGATCTGAGCCGGAGAGGAGATGCTGGAAAGTGGTAGTTCAGCAAGTAAAGTTTAAAAGCAAAATCCAAATGAGAAATCACCCAGCTGAGAGAAACTAGACAGAGCAATCTAAGAGTGGGAGGTTTAAGATATATTTCACACTATCTGCACATCCATTTAGACAAACTCCATTGGAATACTGTCTGATCATTTATTACAATGTTAGAGGAGTAGGTTCATGGATTTGTGAAGATTCTCAGAATGTAAGAAAAGTAGTATTGCACTGAACAATTCACATATGTTATTTTTTCATTTAATTTTATTTATTATTATTATCGTTATCTTGTTTATATTGCATTGAATCACATATATCTTTATAGTGTATTATATTTTTTTTTATACCATGCATATCAGTCAAGACAAAGACGTATGCTATTTCAATTCTCAATCATCATGAAGGAGGTACTGTTATTCCCATGTTAAAGATGAGAAAACTTAGTTTAAACATGTTGTATAAGTAGACCAATGTCATAACCATGAGACAGATGACACAACCCAGACTGAGTCTCATTGGTTTTGAAGTAAGCACAGGAAAAGACCTGAAAATTCATAACCTAAGATTTTAAAAAAGGCTGTCTTCGAAAAGGCATATAGGCATAAGGTTTTTTTCTTTTTTTCTCTTTGCTTGTATGGATTTTCTATTTTTGTATAATGATAAATGATAATAGTAAAACATGTCACTTTCATTACTCAATTATTATAAATTAAATAAAATGTACTTAATTTCCATTAAGCAATATCGAGGTAAATATTTTGACCATAAACCTGTCAATTTTCTATGTTCGGCAAGGGCAAGATATACCAAGACTTCTTTCAAAGAGCTCAATATCTTGGACCAGCTATGACCCTTATGAATAAACGATAAGGAAGTACTAACTTTATATGCTACAGGAATTTAGCTGAGAGAGTGATTAATAAGTGAATTTCTTTACGCTTGTAACAATTATTGCTAATATTTATAGAAAACTTAAAGACTGTTAAAACCTACAATGTCCATATTTTACTTGAATTTGAAATTAACTATATAAAGTTATTTAGGTAAAATATTAAGAACTGCTAATCATTTTATTTATTTATTTTTTTTTTGGAGAGGTTTTTGTCATACGGTGTGTGCGCTCACCAGAAAGACAGAGACAGAGAGACAGAAAGCAAGAAATCACCCCCGGAGGGGATGGCCACGCCACAAACCCTTCTCCTCCATTCTACTCTCGGGATCTTGGGTATGCATGCACACACATCCAGCATGAGTTTAAGCCACTGGGTCCGGGACTCTAACCACAGCGGGCTACATCGGAGTTCAGCGACATAGCCATTACGCCAACTACTGGTCTCAAGACCTGCTAATTATTGCTAAGTACAGCTGGGGTCAGATAGGTTGAGTGACTTCCTATGAGTTAGGTGAGTAACGGTTTTGAAACCACAGTCACTGACTCCAAAGCGAGAGCTCTTTTCATCATAGAACATAGCCTCCTGTGCAGTGTATTATGCTTCTGAAAATGTTTCACATTTATCTTGTTTATTTTTACTAAGACAATTAATTTAACTGGTTTATGTAGAGTATTTACTATATACCAACACATTTGTTGGGTTCTGAGGATACAAAAGTTAATAAAATTCAAAAGAAAATTATATTCAGAGGAGTAAACATTGAAAATATAAATAAAAAGCCTAACTATGGGAAAAAAAGTGTATTAGACAGTTTTTCCACCTTTCATTTAGCTCTTTTACAACTTTATGTTTCCATAAATATAAAGTACATTCTATTTTCTTATAAACGTTTCCCAATTCATTACCTTTTTCTTCCAAATGCATTAATAACCTAGTTTTGTACCTTTCTAATGTACATAGAAACATAACCATAGAATATTAGATGTGGGATGGCATGAGAAGAAATACTGAGTAGGCATTTAAATATTCTTGTTCAGCTAATGAGCAGCTGAATGAAAGAAGGAATTCCTGGTGCTCAAAAGTCTCAATAAGAGGATCTAGTTTCATTTGTTGCATTGCTGATATAAAATCTGTGACCACAAGTGGGCTACATTTTATGTCCTCTTGCGTAAAGACTTATAATGTTAAGACAATTACCATGGCTAAAACTGATCATATATATTTTTCCCTTTACCATATGCTGTTTAAAAAATATGTTATTGACAAAATAAGAAATTAAAATAATCAGCACACTAGAAAATATTTATGGAATAGTTTACTTCTCACTCAATCTTGATCCATTATTGCTATTTGACAAATAGACAAATATGTCTTTATATATCAATTATCAGTTCTATATTATATAACTTAATTTATTTCTATTATATATTTATAATCATAAATATGTGTTGTAATGTAATTACACTATACATATTGTACTATAAGTGTCATTACACTAGATATAGTAGAAACAGCTTCAGTTTTTTAAATCTAAAAAGATAACTTACATCCATTTAAATGAGGTCAAGGTTAATAGTGTGGGTGCTATCTGTATTCAGGCAGGTGCATGTTTGACCCCACCTCTGCTTTTCACTTCATGTGTGATCTGGCACAACTAATTTACTTTGTGAGCTTCAATTTCTTCATAAGCCAATAACGATAATAAATTATATCTCCTTTTTCTAATTGCCATAGTGTATATGTACTCACCAGAGAAACGTACAGAGACAGAGGGAGAGGGAGATAGCACCTCCCTATGGAGCATGGTCATCTTCCTACAGAGATCCATTCACACATGTCCAGCATGTTTTTAAAGCCATTTGGACTTGAACCATGGTTAGCTATGTGGGATCCAGCTCTCTTAACTACCAAGCCCAAGGACTTATCCAAGGTATATCTTTTTAAAAATTGTGTAGTGGAGAATCTGGGCATAATCTGTATAAAGGACTAAGCCCAGTATTGGGTACATAGGAACTTTGGAGTTGTTTACCTTAATAATTATTATTTATACAATGAATTATTTTAGCACAGTGGTGAAAAGGGAACTTCTTTGGTTGGTGGGAATGTAAATTAGCCCAACCTCTGTGGAAAATTATATGGAAATTTCTCAAAAACTTTCGAATAGAACTTCTGTGTGACCCAGCAATCCCACTTCTTGGTATCTACCCAAAAAATAAGAAACTCAATCAGAAAATCATCTTCATATTCATGTTTATTGCAGTATTATTTATAATTGCTAAACATAGAACCAACCTAAGTGTCCAAACACTGATGAGTGGATTAAAAAAACTGTGGCAGGAAGAAAGAAAGATGTAAAACAGTTAAGAATCATAAAATGGAAAACTATCTGTTGAAAATGATAGGTATGATGATAGGCAATATCTTTGGGCCAATATTCAGTGTATTCTGTATGGGAAAATTCATTTTGTATGTTGTAATGATATACAGTGAATGAATGTAAAATAAATAAATTTTAAAATTAGTTAAAAAACTGTGACATATATTTTGACTATTACACAACTTTAAGAAACAATGAGTTACTATCGTTTGACTCAAAATCAATGAAAAGGATTTAACATTGAGCAAAGCGAGCCAGACTTTGAAAGATACACATTGAATATCCCCACTCAATTTGAGTGTCTGCACTTTATGTCAGATATTGAGAGATCTGAAGATGGGATAGTGGTGAGGATTGGTGTAGATGCTAGAATCATTAAGGGAGAGAAAGTACTTGGTAGAGAATGTAAGGTGGATGATGGGTGTGAAAAAGAAATTAGGACAGTTATGTTTGATTAAAGATGCTATTTGTCTGTTAAACTAGTCTTCAGATTGTTTCATGAATGTTTTATCAAATTATGCAAGCTCAAGTGCGAATATTTTTTGAAGACTATAAATGATAAAAATATGTTCCTGAGAGAAAAGTAAATCAAAACTTTTTTTGTTTTGTCTGGAAATATTGGATTACTTTCGTGTGTATCCATTAATTTATCTGTCATCAAAAGAGCATTTTGCCTAAAACAAGGAGCCGACTTGTGTGCAAAATATTTATAATCTTTTGTGAAATTATAGCTTATCATCAGTTTGTATCTGTAAGTGATAGTCATAAATATTACCTGTATTTTTGGTACATAAAACTCTGTACTTTGAAGCTTGTATCTGTAAAGTTGCATTTGAAATTAAAAAAAAAGAAGTCTAGCATGGATACATTGGGTTCTATAGTTTTCCTTCAAAACTAATGTCCACATGCAATTATGGAATGTGACCTTATTTAGAAATAAAGTCTTTGCAGATGCAGCAGTTAAGAGGAAGTCACACTAGATGTGAATGGACTCTAACTCACTGAATGGCGTTCTTATAAGATGGGGTGGGGATGGGTTTAGGGACAATCACAGAGGAGAAATCACAGAAACCACCAGGAGAACATCATGTGATGAAGGAGGCAGACACTGGTGTGATGTACCTACAACTCACAGTTTGCCAGCTCCACTAGGAGCTGAAAGAAAACAGAAATAATCCTCCCTGAGAGCTCTCTCTTCAGAGAGAGCATGGACATGCCAACACTTTGACTTTGAACTTGTAGCTTCTAGAAATGTGAAAAAATAAATGTATTATTTTTTTTTTAATTAGAGAGATTTTTTCTATAGGGCACATGAACTGGCTGGAGAGACAGAGAGACAGAAAGTGAGAAATCACTACCACCACCATCCCCAGGGGACGATGGCCATGCCACATTCCCTTCTCCTCCATTCTCCTCTCAGGATCTTGGGTATATGCACGCACAAACCTAGCATGAGTTTTAAGCTGTCCATCTGGGACAAGAACTGTGATCAACTACGTGGAAGTCCGGCCACATAACCATTATACCATCTGCTGGGCCCTTTGCTGTTTTAAGGCATCCAGTTTGATTTTTTGTTACTGTAATCCTAGGAATTAACAACATAAATAATATTTTCAACCATTTTTCAATTGCACATTTAGGGTAAGTTGTTACTGTTCTTACTTATTATATACACTGTTGAGGGTGTGTCTATAAATAATTACAAAAAGTATATTTGTTAATTAAAGGATATGTATACTTAAAATGTTTATCTCTATTTCCAAATTGTACTAAAAAAAGGTTGTATAAAATTAAACTTCCCCATCAAGATATGATAGTGCTCTTTCTTTGTATTCTCAATAATAACGGATGGTATGACATTTTGTACATGAGGTCTACAGAAGAGTATTTTGCAGCTTCTGCCTTAATTTCTCATACCTCTAAAGTTGAGGTAAGTTTTAAGTTGTTGTGATTTTAAAATAAGTTACAAACATCAAATATTTAAAGCAGTACCTAACTATAAACACCTTAGTAAATGTTGGTTGGTTTTTGTTATTACTGTGATTGGAATCTTAAAGGGGAATAACCTTCAGCATGGAAACCAAAGGGCCTTTTGTTTAAGGATATCTGTAAATCGTGATTACTGACATTTCTTGGATGATCCTAGTCTATTTATTTACTTTCAAGTAGAATTTTTATTGGTTTTTGTCATATGTTAAAGGTACCATTAAAGAAAACTACAGAAGAGAGATTTTTTTCTCTGTAATTACGTCTGTGACTAATTAAATACCTAGGCCATCTGTTTGTCCTTCCTTTTCCCTTTATTTTTTCTTTCTTCCCTTAATTTCCTCTCTTCTTTCTTTGATTCTTTCTTTTTTTTATTGATACTTTATTCCTTTCTTCCATTTTTCCTTTTCTGTTTTCTTCCTGTCTTCCTTCCTTTGTGTTTTTACCTTTTTCCTCTCTCAAATAATAAACTCTTGTGTTTTGGGCAAATACACTGACTAGAACATATACACTGAACTCTGAACCTAGGATCAGAAAAACTGATTCATGTCCAAGTTCTGCTACTAATAAGCACATTTGTTCAAAACAGGTCATTTAAATAGTCTGGATTGTAGTTTCGTTATTTATTTACTCCTTTATTTGTTTTACAAATATTTCTTAACAACCTTCTAGGTGCTGATAAGTGAAAACACAATAGGGAATGAGATGCAACAATTTCTCTATTGGGACTTAAACTATATTAGGAGAGAGATATCAGTAGATAAATTCAATTATTTCTTTGTCATTGTAACATATCTACAATAGAGAAGTATAAAAACATGTCACAGGGATACATATTTTAGGCTAGCAAGCCAGGTAACACTTCTCCAAAGAAGTGACATCTAATTTGAGATCTGAAATAGGAGTAGAAGTAATCCAGACAAAATGGAGGGAGGAGAAGCCAAAGGCAGAGAGAATGGGGTACCTGAACAATTTGAGGCTGGGAGAAATAAGGATTATACCTGAGGATCTGAATGAAGGACTATGTGGGTAGAGAACAGAGGAGGAGGTAAGTGAAATGAGGATGGTCAGGCAGAAGGATGCTGGCTTATGCATACTTTATAGAACATGGTAACAACCTATTTATGTGGAAAGCAAGGAAGAACATATCTTCTGTGTGTCCTGATTAGGTGAATAATTTTGATTCTGTTACAGGACATTAATAGTGACATCATACTATAAATTGGTTATGACTTTTGAATTTCCTGGTTTATTTATGGGGAAAAGATTGGAAATAGAGAAATTTCAAAATAAAAAATAAAAAAAAATAAAAACCATAAAATGGTTCAGGATGAAGTGATACAAATCTTGGATTAGATATTTACCTGGATAATGGGAAAAATACATGGGTCACATAAGTGATATTCAGGAATAATTGACTTTTTGAATTAAAATAACAGAAACAAACACAAAAGCAACCAACAAAAAGCATGGCAAGGTCTGCTAACGCCTACATGATCAGTTACTGTTTGGATGGTGATGACTACCTGACATAGAGTAGTACTCTGTTGGGGAATATTCTAAAATTACCAAAGGCAGGAAATGGTAACTAACATTGGCATAGGAAGGATGAGAGGCAGCAAGGATTCTCCAGATACATCCTTCCTTCCCAAACACCTAGTACAGAAGCTGGTTGACTGAGACCAGAGAGATCAAGAACATTTTGAGATTTCAGTTTTCTCAATTAGAGTAAAAAAAGAAACCAGTTTTAGAGAACCAGTGCTAAGTCACCCCAGCTGTCTCAGCTAAAAGCTTCTCCAGCTTTCTAGGTTGATAACTGACCCAGACATGTGAACAGCCCAACTGACCAGCTGTGCTTTGTCCAGATCAGCAGAATCACTCAACTGATCCACAGTGAGAAATGAAAGATCCTTGCTATTATGAGTAATTAAGTTTTATAATAGTTCATTACCTAGCATTAACTAGTTGTACAAATACGTTATTAAGATTAGTAATGAATATATTTGTAAGTAATTTTTCATTATATTTCCATTTGATAGCCAAAAATGTTGAGGATTAGATTGACTTTTGCTATAAACCAAAGCTAGAAATTGGCAGAGCCCAGCCCCAATATGTGGTCTTGTTGATTCATAGCCAATCGATCATTCATTGTATAACATTTCATATTTAATATGAGACTGAACTGATTTTTATATTTGTGGCATTTTATGACACTTAAATATAAAACTGTTAAATAACATTATCTCCAGACTATTTATATAAACACGAATTTCATGTGTTACCCCAAAGATAGCATATGTTTTAGGTACAAATATCCCCAAATCCCCCAAAAAATTCTGGAATCCAAAATATGTGTGATCTCAAGCATTTTGAATAAAGGGTACTCAGTCTATAGACAGATAATGGACAGACAGGTAGATGATAAGTAGAAAGACTTACCTGTGGATTTTGATCATATTCTAGTACTAGCACCAGGATTGATGACTTCCAGGCCTCAATTTACAAGCAGTGCAAGCTGAAACTTGTTCTACTCCTTAATAATTGTTTTTGAACTTTGCTCAAGAAATTGACCTTGACAATTTCAGGAAGTAAAGAGGATGCCTGGGTTAAGGTCTCTACCCTAATCCCTCATGGCAGAACACTCTCTCTTCAATCTATTTCATATATTGAAATTTCTGGGTATTATTTTATTTTTAAAAAAGGATTTTGAAACTAAAAATATTAATATAATAATTACAGCTGAGATTATATGGCTAACTCCTCTGACCTAAAATTCAGTTCATGGACTGACATATTATAGCAAATGGTTGAATGAATAAATCCATCTGGGCTACCTCTGCTAAATTCTACTACTTGAGAGTGTTGGGATGTACCAGGCACTATGCTGGGCTCTAGAGATGAAAAGATGAAAGACTTGTCCTTTCTCTCAAGCTGTCAGCCAAAGTGGGCTTTGCAGGCCCATTTGCAGCTTGTTCCTAACACGTTTCATCTCTCACACTGAAGTGATAAGTCTTAGAAGGAACCCAGTTGGGAGATGAACATGTCTCCAATGCACTTAACTATGATCGTTTTGCTACTGGGTAGTGAGAATTGACTCTATTTTTGCTTTAATTTGAATCTTTTTATTCTGAATGAATTCATGTCTTCCTTTAGTCATTCAAAAATAAAGAGCCTATTATGCGCTTATAATAGTGCAAGACTGGGGTAATAACACAGCTGAAAAAAAATTACAGCAGAAATACTGCCTTCAGGAATGTATGACAAGGCAAAACTGGACCAAGTAATTTGATTTACCAAATAGACTTAATTTCAGCATGGATGGGTAACGAGAAAGGAGTACCCAAAGCTGAAGTAGAGGCCACATCGTGGAAACCCTGAGGAAGGTGCAGTTTGAATTACGAGTGGTCTTCTTCATGCTGGCACTCTTAAAAAGAAGAGAGGCATGTTCCTCTGAGTATAAAGCAAGACAGCAGGGTGTAGAGAATGGGAGAGTGGGACTCGGACAGCAGAAATACTATGGTACGGGAGAGATGATGCCGTGGTATTAGGGACAAATATGACATATTGTTTGGTGGCAGAATAAAGATTTATTAAATAATTTGACCTACCTTAGTTTATTCAGAGTACCATTTTAGGTATTTGTATTATTTTCCCCAGCCAGGGGTACATTTATAATAAGAATGCTTAATCACAATGTCGTTACAGGACATAATGAAGGAGTATGGGAAATTGCTGGCTAACATACAGACCACAAAATCGTTTCCTCTCACATCACTTATAGACTTATAGACTTTGTTTCCTGGAAAGTAATCCTCCTCCCAAGCATACCATTTTCCTTTCCTTAACCATATGCCCTCCATTATCAGTGTACCCCTCCCTACAGTCCCATTGTTTTGCAGCAGATCCACACAAAGCCTTGAGGCTTGCATAATAGAAATTAAGGTGCACCGTATGAACCAAACACACACACACACACACACACACACACACACAACTGCAAAGGTAATATTACTCCCAGAAAATACAATTTCAAAGGTGCCTACATCCTCATCTCCATCTTCCTTCCACGTTCTTCTCCTTCTTGCCTCTTCACCATCTTACGGCAGTTCCAGTATTTCCATCTGCGTCACATACTGTGACATCTGAGATTCGCATCCTTATGAGTAGACCTGTTGTCTCGATTTACCTTAGGGCTCCAGATATGTGCCCAGGAAGACAGGTGGACTCATAGGAGGATGAATCATGATAATGAACTGATATATTTATCACAACTTGCTAGCTACAGAAGAACGTTTAAAATAGGATTTGAATAGCAGGGATGACCAGACTAAAAAAGATGAACTGAAAACGGTGATGATTTTAAAATTTCAATTTGGTTGCCAGAAGATTGCGGTAAGGTTACTAAAACTTCACCACAAATTGACCCTCCTTCCAGAATCTAATCACAGAGCAATGGCATCAACAAAATAGGAAAAGTTCATGTATCCATTTGTCATCTCTTAGTATGCAGCTAATCAGAGCGTCCCTGAGTGATAGCCAGAGAGCGGGAACATTAAAGCCTATTTGTTAGCATCACACAGCAATTGAATTCAGGGTTAGAAGAGAGGGCAGGATGGCTTAAATAACTTGTGGTGAGGCATCTGTATAAAGGTCTTGCATCTTGCTAAAATATGAACAAGTTTGACTGACTCTGAACTCTACATTCAGACCTAGGAGTCATGAAGACAGGCTGGACCTTCCTTTTAGTGGGACATAAGGAACTGGCTGTTGACTCAGGCCACTTCCAGCTTTCCAAAAGATTAGGGACCATAATCTTCAGTCATAGGTGGGTGGGTCATATTTGAACCAGGACTTCTTGATTCCAAATCTTGACCTTTTATGTTACCATTCTGCCTTATTAAAGAAGAAAATCTAAAGACCTAAATCAATATTCCTCCAACTTTAACATACAGGCAAATTATCTGCAGATATTGTTTAAAATGCAGGTAGATCTAATTCAGTAGGTCTGGGTTTCTGAAGAACTCTATACTTCTTTCTTCTCCTCTTCTACCACCTCCTCCTTTTTTTCCTCCTTTTAATTGCCAGAGAGGCTGTGCACTCACCAGAGACAGACAGATGAAGAGAGGGAAAGGACCAGGTAGAAAACACTCCTCTCAAATGGAACATGGTTACACCACAACACCTTCACTTCCATCTTTCCATCTTGTTGGAATTTGGGGTGTGCATGCACATAAACCCAATGTTTTTTTCAAACTACTGGCGCTGGGATTGGAATCCTGTAGCTGGCCATGTGGGATCCAGCTACCTTAACCACTAGGCCATGGGGGCCACCTCTAAAGTCCACATTTCTTAACACACTCAGGAACTGCAAGTTCTGCTTTGCCACAAACTCTTTCTGAAAACCAAGGACCTAATGTACTTCTATCCTTTGAAAGACAGGAGAAAGGATTCGAGGAGGATGGGGTCCAGGATTAACAAGTGCCTTGCTGACATAGCTGACGTAGACTGATATAAGTGGGTCTTTGTTTTCATATATATTAGTTCACTAGCAGTATCTTAGGAATGAGACACGTTTAAGTATAAATGACATTCTGCCATACGCTAGCAAGTTCTTAATTTTTCAGTCTCCACATCTACGAAATCAAATGAAAAATCCTTCTACCTTACTGAGTTCTTGTTTGTTTATTTGCTTGCCTGTTTTGGTTATTTTTAATAAGAATTAAGTGAGAAAATATATACATAGTGATTGGTATAGTGACCGACATGTAATATATATTTTGTAATATAATTCTTTTCTCTTAGCATTAGCATATGATATGGAAGTGTTACTAGTGAATAAATTTGCTGGAAAAAAAAAACAAAAATGACTGACTATTGAAAGTTAAGAGAAAAACATTAACTACAGAAAAATTTCCCTTTCTTTCAAATAATTAATAACCAAATGCAATTGAATTTCTAAATATAAAGCTTTGAATTCTAAGAACTGCTACACATAAATTTGCGCAAATTGAGCTCTGTACATCTTTAAGTGCCACCATTCATGTTATAGTTATAACATTTTATGTGTAGTCACTGCAACTTTCTGGCAGATGGAAATAAAGCATGTGGGGTAAGAGGCCATTTGTTTCTGATTCTTACAAAGGTTCCTTTGAACTGGCATTGCTGTTGTCTTTGCAAATACCCGAGATATACTCTCTGAGGTACTTGTACAAGATTGTCCACATCTTTCCTTACCTTCTTTTTCCTCCTTACTTCTTGTCTGTCCTCAGAGGCACAAGAAAAATTAATTCTAAGACCCCTATGAGTCAAATGTTCATCTTGTCTTCTTTACAAATCAAGGCAAAATTTAATTATTTCATCTTTACCACTCACCTCACTTTCATTTAATTGTAAAAGATAATACTCACCTGCAGTTGATGGTGGTGATTTATGTTATTTAATTGTTTTAAAGAATTAGTTATTTAATTTTATTATTATTATTATATTCTAATTTGCTATAGGACATGTGCACTCACCAGAGAGAGACAACGCTAGCAAGTTCTTAATTTTTCAGTCTCCACATCTACGAAATCAAATGAAAAATCCTTCTACCTTACTGAGTTCTTGTTTGTTTATTTGCTTGCCTGTTTTGGTTATTTTTAATAAGAATTAAGTGAGAAAATATATACATAGTGATTGGTATAGTGACCGACATGTAATATATATTTTGTAATATAATTCTTTTCTCTTAGCATTAGCATATGATATGGAAGTGTTACTAGTGAATAAATTTGCTGGAAAAAAAAAACAAAAATGACTGACTATTGAAAGTTAAGAGAAAAACATTAACTACAGAAAAATTTCCCTTTCTTTCAAATAATTAATAACCAAATGCAATTGAATTTCTAAATATAAAGCTTTGAATTCTAAGAACTGCTACACATAAATTTGCGCAAATTGAGCTCTGTACATCTTTAAGTGCCACCATTCATGTTATAGTTATAACATTTTATGTGTAGTCACTGCAACTTTCTGGCAGATGGAAATAAAGCATGTGGGGTAAGAGGCCATTTGTTTCTGATTCTTACAAAGGTTCCTTTGAACTGGCATTGCTGTTGTCTTTGCAAATACCCGAGATATACTCTCTGAGGTACTTGTACAAGATTGTCCACATCTTTCCTTACCTTCTTTTTCCTCCTTACTTCTTGTCTGTCCTCAGAGGCACAAGAAAAATTAATTCTAAGACCCCTATGAGTCAAATGTTCATCTTGTCTTCTTTACAAATCAAGGCAAAATTTAATTATTTCATCTTTACCACTCACCTCACTTTCATTTAATTGTAAAAGATAATACTCACCTGCAGTTGATGGTGGTGATTTATGTTATTTAATTGTTTTAAAGAATTAGTTATTTAATTTTATTATTATTATTATATTCTAATTTGCTATAGGACATGTGCACTCACCAGAGAGAGACAGAGAGAAAGTGATAAAGCAAGCCGCCAGGTCAGGACTCCAGCCACGGTAGGCTATCTGGATGTTTAGTACCTTAACCACCATACCACCTGTTGATCCCAGATCAGTATTATTTAACAAGACCCATCCATAGCTGTAAGAGAGTGGGCTTCTTAAAGATACCCCCAAACTTCTAGTAGGAAGCCAAAAGACCACATACCAGTGATATCAACAATCCCCTCTCAGCCACAGAAAGTTTTCCTGTATGTGCCCACACAATGTAGATAATATTTTATTAGTTGAATTTGCTTTTGTCCCAAACTCTGATGGAGAACCCTACTAAGCTGACATTACAAATGCCTTTTCTATTAGACTCAACTCTTACTTTGGAGTCTTACCTGAAGCTAGGTAACCCCACATTAAGTCTTACTGCAACATTATGAGTTAGGCATTATTAACAATATTTCACCCCTGATGAAACAATTCCTCAGAGAAGTAAAATCATTTGGTTGAGATCACCGAAACCTACACTGAAGAGGCGAGATCCCTCCCAGATCTCTAGGATTCTTCTTTCTTCTATTTTTATTTTTTCCACATTTGGGCCCCCTGGAGACTTGAAGCGACGCAGCCGGGCCTGGATGGGTGGGTCACAGATGTTCTGACTTCTTCCCCACTGTCCATGCCACCTGGTACCACCTGGCCCTGTTACCCAATGCCAGGTGGAAAGGCCACCTCATTCCATCACAATCAGAGCCTGGAATGAAAGCAGCAAAGCAGACAGCTGTCCTTTCCTATGTTCTGTTTTCATAGCAATTGCTGCTGAGATAATCAGATGTTTGTTCCAAGGGATAATTTCTTGTTTGTTTACCCTGGCCATTTGATGCCCAAGCTAGGCCAAAATGAGAATTCAGCAGGGTAGCTGGTGACATCTGAGAGCAGGGAGGCAAAATTGGCACCCAGACATGTATTCTCAGCCAGAAATGAGCAGCAGGTAAGGTTCAGATTTTTCTGATATCCAAGAAAGGAGGGAAAGGTCCGTATTTCAGACATTTACTCTGAAAATTGAGGGGTCTGATCTCAAGATGAGAGATATTATCATAGGATGTGCATAGGCTGAGAAGACTTGAAGGTGTCTCTTGAAGTCCCTTACACTCTCTTGGTCTTCTCGTCCTCATCCAAAGGATGGAAGGATAAGAACAATAACGCTGTCATTAAATTAGAATATGTTTTCATCTGTTTGAAAGTACATCCTTAATGTTTTCTCTAATTGTTAGACACAGGCCAATTGCAGCAGAAATGACTGAGAATGAAATAAGAATGGCAGTATCTCACACAAGGCTCACAGTTTTGTATATATCACAGGTAATTAGCAATCCTTTTATTAGAAGGTTTAGTACTGAGCACTTTAAAAATTCTCCTAAATACTCTCTCCTCTGTTGAGTTTTAGTATGCCAAGATCTATCTCCTCATTTTTCCCCTTTTTTCATATTTCCAAGCACTAAAGATCTTTACAATGACCTGAACATCCCTGTAAGATCTGGTCCCTCCTCTCTCTCACCAGCTCTCTTGTTACCCTCTCTGTCACTGGGTCCACTTGAGTCACATGATCAGTTCCTGCTCAGCATGCACTCCTGCTTTGATTTCAGTGTGTTTGCTTCCCTTGTACCAGAGACATTCTTACACTAGGAAAAGCATGGCCCAATCTTTGTCCTCACTCAGACCTCTGCATTAATGTTACCTTTTCATTAAACCTTTGTTCAACCACGTTGTTTAAAAAGGTAACCCTATTCCCACCATTGCCACATATCTCTTGTATTATTTTCTCCCAAGTTAGCTCCCACCACCTCACATACTTTACATAATGTAATAAACAACATGAAAGACTAGAAACTATCAATGTAGGCTCAGTGAGCAGAGGGGTCTTTATCTCTGCTCATTCACTACTGTATTTATAAGGGCCTGTAGAGGCCACCGGCATATAGCAGTTTAAAAACATATTTATTGAACATCAATATGAATAAGTGACTGAAGGAACAAATGAAGAAATGAGCATTTAACAAGAGAAACAAAACTTGTCTTGGATTATTAAAAAAATTAAGTATAGGGGCCATCTCATGGCTTGGTGCTTAAGGTAGCTAGATCCCACATGACTGATGGTTAGTATCCTGGACCTGGCAGCATGAGAAGCACACTGGATGGGTGTGCATGTGTGCCCGCATTCCTGAGAGGAGCATGGAGAAGGGATTGCAGTATTGCCATCCCCTCTGGTTGGTGTTTTCTTGCTTTCTCTGTCTCTCTTTCTGTCTCTCTACAGCAAGCACACATGCCTTAGAACAAGTTCCTATTAATTCATTTATAACTTTAAAAAAAGAAAATGGAATTTAAAAAAATTAAGTATATATTTTTTCTGGCTTAGCCACTGTGGCACAGCAGTAACACTGGCACCCTGCAGAGCTAGAAGTCATATGGTCACTGCAGTTCAGGTCCCAGGTTGGCCTGAAAAATATGTGGGACTCAAGTGTGGGAACTGCCCAAGACATGAGAAGTTAGAGGGCTGGGGAAAAAGGATTATGGTGTGAAAATTGCCTGTCACGAGTACTTTCTCTCTCTCTCCCCTCCCTTCTTTCATGCATATATGTACAAGCTTTATATAATTTTTTTTAAAAGAAGAAATATAGACATTTCAAGTTTTTTTAACTATATAAACATAGTTTTTTATAATCTCAATCTAATTTTAATTATTGCTAATATTAGCAGACTTAGTAAGTTACTGTGATGCCTACTTTAAGTAAATTTATCCAATATCATGCTTACTACACCCCTCTTTCCCCCAACCATAGATGCAACAGTTCAGTGTGAAATAATGAATTTCCTCCAATGGAGGAAATACCTTTGTCTCCTATGTACATTATGCACAACTAGATGTGGCCCTCAGACACATTTGACAATACAACTAAAATATGTCATGTCCTAACAGGGATCATAAAAGCTAGGGGAAGTTTAGTAACATTTGCATGTATCGTAGATGTTCCCATGTACATTTCAAAAAAGATGTGTTATGCATTTGATCAGCTTCAGAACAGCCATACAACAGAGATTATTCTTGTTTTGCATCTACCTCACTCATTCCCAAGACAGTTCTGAAACACATTACCTATATTTAATAAGCTGTGCAAAGCCCTTGTGAACTGGGCACGGATCACAACATCATTGCACAAGGAAAGATGGAGCTTTGTTTTAGAGATCAAATGGCCAAGGTGGGAATAAAATTGGGGTCCAATATCATCATAAAAGCATTATTTTATACTTCTTGACAATTCTGCTTTCATTTCTTTTTTTAAATGCTTGAATGAGTTGGCAAGATGAGTTACCCCTTGTGATGCCTGTGTGTGTACCACACCTATGACTTTTCAATTACCCTGGGATACAAAATTGCTATGCTGGCAAAGAAACTGTGGTCTGGTGTAGAGACATCAGTAATGAAAAAAAAAAAGTTAATAAATTCAAATTAAGTTCTGTATTACAGCCCAAATTAGCTGATCAATCCGCTTAAGACTTTCCCAGTCTACAATTATAGATATCCAAAATAGAAAAAGTATAAACAGATGAAAATTTCAGTTAAATGTTAACATTGACTATGAACTTGACTTGGAACACATAATCCTTTTGTCTTCAAAAATTTCAGTTGGAATCTAATGATTTGACTTGCCAAGATGATCATGGGCCATTTTGTGTCTTTATTTGTAGAACTGAGAGAGCAAAACTAGGTTTGATTTTTCTCAAAGGGTGAGTTGGATGAGCAAATGCTATTATATATGACTCCCTTTTGTAAATGAAAAAATCTGTGCAATTATGATTACTGCTATATTTATGGTGAAAAAGGTATAACACCATTTTGGATTTTTTTTCTTTTTTGCTTAACATGACATGTCAAAAAATATTACAAAACATTACTTTTTTCATAAATACCAGCCATTTTCATAGTTCCCATACTAAATAAATGATCCACAAACATTGCTAGTATATCTATCCAACGTAGGTACTAATTTTAAAGAGAAGCAAGAATGAGAGTTACAGCAAATTGTAGTCAAGAAATCTAGCTTCTTAGAGAATATATCTCCACTAATGTGAACACACACAAATACAAACACACATAGGAGGACTTCAAAAAGTTTGGGGAAAAATGAAATTAAGGGCAAATTAATTTGGGTGCAAAACTTTTTTGGAATTCATAGTTTTTGAAATCCATGCATAGTTGTTTTTCTTTTTTCTTTTTTTTTTTTTTTTTGGAAGGGTTTTGTGCTATAGGGCGCGTGGGTTCGCCAACAAAACAGGGCCCAAATTAGCTGATCAATCCGCTTAAGACTTTCCCAGTCTACAATTATAGATATCCAAAATAGAAAAAGTATAAACAGATGAAAATTTCAGTTAAATGTTAACATTGACTATGAACTTGACTTGGAACACATAATCCTTTTGTCTTCAAAAATTTCAGTTGGAATCTAATGATTTGACTTGCCAAGATGATCATGGGCCATTTTGTGTCTTTATTTGTAGAACTGAGAGAGCAAAACTAGGTTTGATTTTTCTCAAAGGGTGAGTTGGATGAGCAAATGCTATTATATATGACTCCCTTTTGTAAATGAAAAAATCTGTGCAATTATGATTACTGCTATATTTATGGTGAAAAAGGTATAACACCATTTTGGATTTTTTTTCTTTTTTGCTTAACATGACATGTCAAAAAATATTACAAAACATTACTTTTTTCATAAATACCAGCCATTTTCATAGTTCCCATACTAAATAAATGATCCACAAACATTGCTAGTATATCTATCCAACGTAGGTACTAATTTTAAAGAGAAGCAAGAATGAGAGTTACAGCAAATTGTAGTCAAGAAATCTAGCTTCTTAGAGAATATATCTCCACTAATGTGAACACACACAAATACAAACACACATAGGAGGACTTCAAAAAGTTTGGGGAAAAATGAAATTAAGGGCAAATTAATTTGGGTGCAAAACTTTTTTGGAATTCATAGTTTTTGAAATCCATGCATAGTTGTTTTTCTTTTTTCTTTTTTTTTTTTTTTGGAGAGGTTTTTTGCTATAGGGCGCGTGCGTTCGCCAGACAGACAGAGAGAGACATAGAGACAGAAAGCGAGAAATCACTCCCCAGGGGGGATGGTTAACGCCACAATCCCTTCTCCTCCATTCTCCTCTCGGGATCTTGGGCACGTACACACACACGCCCAGCGTGAGTTTTAAGCCACCAGGTCTGGGACTCAAACCATGGTCGACTACGTGGGAGTCCAGCGACATAGCCATTACGCTAACCGCTGGTTCCCGTGCGTAGTTTTTTAATAATGCATATTTTTCATGAACTTTTGGAAGATCTCTTTGTATACAAATATATTTATAAAGAGAATAGTTTATGTGATCTAAGCTTTCATTAATAATATTATGTTGTTTATTAAAGTGCTAGCTCCGATTTTTTAAGTATTATAAAATTCTAACATGCTAAATTTAAATAATTGTGCTAATTTATAAAAACAAACAAACAGAGCTCTGGGGAAGAATACTCCAGTGTATTTTTTTTTTAGCCTGAAGAGCATTTGTAACATGTTTAAATGATCATTGAACTAGACTGGCTGGATTCGATGTAGCAAGCACTCTCAGTATCATCCTCACTCCTGGAACTATTACAATCATATTCTTCGGGATATCACTGAATAGTTTCTTGTTCCCTCATTCTACAGAGTGAGAAAACAGGGAAGGCTGGAAAAGCTTATTATTTCAAATACCTACAGAGCAGATACCTTCATATTTATGGAGAAATTAGTGAGTTAATTATTCATTGAGATATTAAAAATAAAGATTTTAATGCTTTTGGGAAAATCAGTTGAAAAGTCATCAGAAAAGTCATAATGTATTTTCTATGTTTTTCTAAGCAACAATGCTACATGACTTTTCTAACCACCCACTATTATAATTATTACCTCATTTAATTTCTTCAAAAATTTTTGAAGTAAATATTTTTTTCTCTTTTTAACAGATAAGGAAAACCAAATCCAAGAAAAAAAAAAAAAAACACTGTGATTGGCCCTGAGGTATAAAGTACTGAAAAAGACAGAAAACTCTCTGCTCAAAAAAAAAAAAAAAAAAAACTTACATTCTACTAGAAAAAAAAAATGAGTATAAAGAAATGAACTGCCTCCCTTGCAAGGGCAGTTATATCCTTTCAGTCTGTCCTCAGCAGAGCTTTAGACTGATGTTTTCAAAACTTAGTTCATGTCACTCCTTTCTCAAAGTACATTCCCATCTCTTTTGGAGTAAAGGCCAACTCTTTCCAGTGGTTTCCATTTTCTACCTGGCCAATATCTTTCAGACCTTATCAATGATGGCTTCCCCCCCTCACCGCTCCCCTCAAGTTACCCGTATTCTGATACTGTTCCTCAATATAAGTACATTACTGCTCCAGCTACTTTCTTATCCAGGTATGTATTTCTGACTCCGATATCCCTTTAAGTCTACTCAAATGTCACCTTAGTACTGTCGCCTTCACCATCAAGTCCTGGTAACTCTAGTCTTGTCTTTCCTCTGTTTTGTTAGTCCCTATTATACTCAATCCAATTCAACATGCAATGCATTAACTTTGATGTTTGCATATTCAGCATTGAGTCTGCTATAATGGTAGGCATCACAAAATTGGAAGCATTGTCTATTTTGCTTACTACTATATATACAAGACCTGACCCACAGGAGGTAGTCTTTCATATTTGTTGCATGAAGCCATGCATATAAATAAATAATCCAGTGAGATAAACACACATGGTGATATGTGCTTTGAAGAAAATAAAAGAACAATGAGGTAAAGAGAAAACAATTGGGCATTATGTCAACATGGTACTAAGAAAAGATATTTTGAGTCATTTACAATAAGATCTGAAATAATAAGAAGAAGCCAGCCTTGGCAGTGGTGAGGGGGTTTGGGGGGCAGGGGTTGATGTGTGCAAAACATTCCATACAGAAGGAAGAATTTGTTGAGAACCTGAAGGAGAGTAATCTTGATGTGTGAACACAAGG